>NC_031984.2:3825968-4125968 GCF_001858045.2 Oreochromis niloticus
CAGGACCCTCAAGCTCCCAGGCCTCTGGTAGAGGACCCGAGCTTGAAGGATAAACCGCCCGTAGGGGCGTGCTGGGTGTTTTTTTTTTTATATATATATATGTATATATATATGTATATATGTATATATATATGTATATGTATATATGTATATATGTATATATATATATATATATGTATATATGTATATATATATATATATATATGTATATATGTATATATATATATATATATGTATATATATGTATATATATATATATATATATATATATATATATGTATATGTATATGTATATATGTATATGTATATATATGTATATATATATGAAATGTAATATCAATTATTTAATCTAAATAATGACAAACATTCCACTGTAAACAAAGATTTAAACGTCCACATTTAAATAATTTACAATATAAACAAAGAGCCTCATAAAAATGAGTTTTGTTTCAATAATATGTTATATTGTTAAACACCTGCTCTACAGATTACAGTGTGCGGTATACAAAAGCACAAAATCGTCACCTGTACAGTTTGTTGGCGCTAAAAGCAAAATTTTTAATTATACGCTATGATTCAAAGACTTTGTTAAGATTTAGAAATACTTTCTTTATACTTTACAGTAGTGCTGTTATCTCTTCACCAGGATTTGTTACGTTTATTAAAAAAAAACTATAGATAGTCATGTCTTCACCATAATGTTTAGTCTTTGAAAGCTGTTCAGTAGGCTACAATGGAACCTTTACCAACACTGCTTATGTTTTTATATCAAGGAAAAATGTTATATATATATATATATAGTTCATGTTATTAAACTAAGATATTTAAATATTTAAATTGCTTTTGGGATCTTTCTGATAGTTCAGCTGACTTTTTATATAGATGAACATGTTTAAAGTAATAATAATGTAATTCATTAAGATATTATACAGAGTATAGAGAATAGGGGCAGTTTCTATGCTAAAATGTAAAACTTTAATGGTTTGGATTTATTATGTTGTCATGTCGTCAGTCAATGATCTTCTTCGATCCTGTTGGTTGTCATTTGGGTTGTTCCCTTCCAAACTGAGATTAGTTTCACTCTGTATCACTTTTATGATGCTAACAGTAATTTTATGTCATACAAATCACAGAAATACAGTCATTGAGACCCTTTAGCATGCTAGCTTTCATAGAGATTGGCTTTTAGTATTGTTAGCATACCCTGTTAGGCTGCTTTATCCTTTCTGAAGTCATAGAGTGAAAAGACCCTTAAAGTCTTTTCACTATGCACATCGGCACTATGCTGGAAATTCAGTGTTATTAGTTTTTCCTTTCCCTCTGTGTCGAGATGTAGCTATAATGTTTTATAGGTAATAACTGCAAAACTAGTGTTGTTAGCTTACTGTAATTAGTTTAAGCTATTTTGTAGCTGTGCAAGTTGGAGGAGACAGCAGTCCGCTAAAAGCAGCTGGTGTTTGTGTCTGCTTTCTGAGGAGGGAAAAAAAACCTGTTGATGGCATGTGCCCACATGCTAATTAGATGCTATATTTTTACACATATGGAGTCCATTTGTAGGAATAAATCACCGAATGTCAGTGTGAAATTTGACCCTGTTTTTGACTGTTTTTTGCTATAATGTGAAAACATGTGGGCCTGTTTGGGAGCCCATATTATAGCAGAAAAAATAAAAGCCATGGCAGGAGCAAGACCAGCCATTAAAAGTATCAAAATTGGTCCCTTTTAAGGGTTTAAAGTGGATTTATGTCCATTTACTCACGACAGACATTAGAGATATTTGTTTAGTTAAATTAGTTCCATTAAAAGTTGTTGAAGCATCAGTTAGCTGGGCCTATTTTTAACAGACTCGTGGACGTACTGACACTTCAGATAGTACATCAGTTCACTGTGATACCAAAGAAAACTTCAAGTTTTTTCCTCTTATTTCTATGTAGATTTATGGAGGTGTGTTCTGGAGAGATGTCAGAGATAATTATAGCCCCGGAAGCTGTTTTCCACGCTGAATCTAAAAATATATGTTTCGTGTGTGAGTGAGATTGAGCTGCGACTCTGAGAGGGGGGAGGATTTCTGACTCAGATCTGCTTTGAGCAGGTCTCTGCTTTGATAGTAAAGCTAGCTCCCGGCTAGGAGCCCGACACGGAACCCGACGTATTAGCCAGAGGTCCCTTTACTACGGTTCGGAGCCGCGGACCTTCAGTAATAGTAATAAATCACACAGCAATAGTACATTCACATAGTTGTAAAAAGCATGATAATATATTAAGTAATCCAAAGTATTCAGAATACGTTACTGTCATTGAGTAACGTAACGGAATACGTTACAGAATACATTTTGGGCATGTATTCAGTATTCTGTAATGGAATACATTTTAAAAGTAACCTTCCCAACACTGTTTCCCACTAAAGCCAGCGTGTGATGGAAACAATATTGGAACGAAATATATTGTGGATAAATCAAAGCGTTATCAAAGTTGTCAGTGGTTCCCTTTGTTTTTCCTTCTTTCCCTGTCAGATCCTGTCCTGCAGGATCAACATCAGTGAGTTGTTCACTGTATACAGCTGTCATAGTTTGTGTTGGAGATACGTCTGTCTGTTTCAAAAGTCCAGACTCCATTTCTTCTTTTGTTTAATACAAACTTCCTCAATAATGCATCTGTGTGTTTGGTTCCTCATAAAGTTTCACTTCACTTTCCTGAAATCAGTGTCACATGATCATCCCCACCACAAACAGCACAAATCTGCTGCTCAATAGCTCACAGTAACAGACTCATAGCTGGACAATCTGGACAAGGCTGGCCAGAATCTGAGAATCAGAGCATCAGGTTTGAATTCATTTTTTCATTCAGATATAAGGCGGATTTTTTCTTTGAAAGTTTGACCTGCTTTTTAACCTGAAGCACTTGAAGGTCCTCCTGGACTTTTATTCTCAGCACTTTTTAAGTTCTTCTGCTTTATTGAATACTTCACATTTTTCACTGCTGCACTCACTTCAACCCAGAGGTCACTTCAGACTTTTTCCTATCGTCTTTTTGATGCACACAGGTTGTTGTGCCTAACAATAGCCGTTGTTAGGCAAACAGAGGTGAGAGAAGCAGATAATAAGGATTAAATATAATGCTGACCAACTAAATGCTGCTAGTCTGTGACATAACTCCCAGCAGCATCACCTCATTTCTTTAATTTGACCTTTAACATGAGTTAGCTTAGCTAGGAAAGCAGCTAGCAGTTAGAGCAGTTAGCATGGTCCTGGTGATTAACTGTTTTTACGTATCGTTCTGACAGCAGCAAGCAGCTAAATGGATATATGAGTTTACCTGCATACATGGTGCTCACCTGTTCACCTGCTCAGTAACATGGTCTCACACAGAGAAACAAAGAACCGGTTTATTTGTGAGGTGGTTGTCGTGGAGTCACCAGTTTATCTCTGAATCACTGAAACATTTTTATCCTTTGGATGAAATTCAAAGATGCACAACTCTGACAGACTGTGTGTGTTCTCCACAACACCTGGCATTGAATATTGAATGATCTGATTGTCCACAGTCTCAGACCATCGGCAGGTAATGAGGGGTGTTTTCTGAATCAGCAGCCGGTGTTAAACAGATGACAGTCTGTCTTTGTCCTGACCCCTCTACTCAATCCCTCCCCACGCATGCTCATAGGGGGGTCATCTGATTGTTGAAGTCTTCTCTATATTATTATAATATTAAGCATCTTGAAGTGAGTGTTGTAATTTAGTACTATATAAATGTAATTGAATTGACCATAATACACTTTGCTTTGACTTTCATGCTTTATCAACACCTCCTGTTGTTCCTACTTTGCTGTTCCACACAGAGAGAGCTGACATAAAGTGTGGACCACTTCCTGACATGATGTCTGACCTGCTGACAGTTTTTTTCATTACACTCTGAGTTTCCCTCTGAATCTTCCCCTCCTGCTGACCCTGAACCAGCTGACTATCACTCATTTCCTCATTCATGCAGTCCAGATCATATCAGACACCAGAATGCACACGAGCTTTGGCGTCAGGTTATTATTTCAGTCTGTCCTCAATTCAGTACAAGTTCCAACATGTCAACATTCAGGTTGTGAGGTGATGTGAAAAAACAAGGAGAAAAGAAAAGCAACTCTTGCTCAGTTCAGGGTTACTGTAAGCAAAGTCAGTAAGATGAAATTATAGATCTTCACTTACACCAGGGACAGTGATAAAAACAGAGAAGAGTAAAATGTAGTCAAAAACAACAAAGGTAAAATTACATTCTATATGATAGGAGTGCAAAATGAACGAATTAATAAATAATAAGTAGAAAAGCGCTGCATGAAGGTTTAATACAAAGTCTGTTTTGGATCTTATGTCTGACAGGTGTGCTCACCTGTGACAGAATGAGGAATTATGATACAGATTATATACAAAGGGGTAATGATTCATAAAGCGTTCTTTATGGTTGAATCAGTCTGAAGAAGAAGGAGATCTGCTGCCTGGAGAGCAGTCTGTTCAGTAAACTCTGACCCTCACTGACTCAAACCCCTCCAATTCAGACCAATGATGCTTCCAGCCTGGTGGATTACCCTGTTGATCCTTAAGCCTGGGTGTCTTAATATAGATGCTGTGACCTGAGTCCAGCATAAAGTTTAGAAATATATTGGAGTTGTCAGTGTTTCCATGTCTCTGTGTTGTGATGATCACTTTGATTTTTGCTGTCATAATTTGAGAGTTTGTGTTCACCAGTGTTGGGACTAAGACGTTATTAAGTAACGCGTTACAGTAACTACGTTATTATTGTGGTAATGAGCACGGTAACTAGTTATTATGCCAAAATCAGGAATGCGCTACTCGTACTGGGATTTAGATAGGCTCGTTATTCGTTACTTCGTGTGGTGGCATCGCGGAGCTTCCACAGTTTCAATAACATTAGCAAGTGGTGGAGGCCAGCAGGTGGAAACCGGAGGCAGGAGCAGAGACCCGAGGCTGCCACCGATCCGAGTGTCAGGTGAACTGAACTTCAGGTAAGAATTATGACCTGCAGTCTATCTGGGTCAGATATAAACCAAGTTTAGTTGGAGTTTATTTCGTTATGCTGACTTTTCGTATTGCGTGCTAGCTAGCATGACGGAGTTTCTATACAGCTGGGTGGGTGATATGATACTGATGTTGAACTTATTTGTTCATAAGGTTAATTATTAGAGTTGCCAACCGTCCCTAAAAAACAGAATCATCTCGTATTCAGAGAAATATTACGCGTTTCGTATTGAGGTTAAAAGAAATGCAGTTTGTCCCGGACTTCAGCTACAAGGAAAAAGACACAAAGCTGGATTTATTCTGTGTTTACGCTGCACAGCTGCCTCTTCTCTCATTCTCCCCCCTCCTCTCCTGTTTCTACTTCAATCATGAAACTGATCAATGGATCAGCTGATCGCCCACTTTGCGCCAGAAAGAGGAAACCAGCGGATGTCGCGCTAAACAACAGCAGCACGTTTAAGCTTGATCAGCTGTTGTTAGAATTTATTTAATATTAATTTCTAGTATCAGCTGATGTTTGTTGGAGCCACAGCTGTAAAGCTGCTGGTCATGATATCGGTTTGGATATGTGGTGAGAGGGAAACATGAAGCTGAAACCAGGAGATGTCCTTACTGAATCATCAGAGCTGAACAGGTGATGGAGAAACAGGTTTACCTTTTAGGTGACATGAATGAGTTGAAGGGAAGTTATGAACTGTTTCTGAGAGACAAATAACACCAGGATCCTTTTCTGTGTAGCTGACAGCTGGTAACTGTGCAGGGGTGGGTCTAGCAAAGTGTTGCCAGGGGCCAGGTAGGGCATTAACAGGGAAAGGGGCACAAGGAAATACCTTTCTTTCTTATTCTCATTTAAAATGTCTGGCTTTTAACAAATAATTATCTGAGTCTTACAACAAACGATTGATAGATTGATGCATATGTACCATCAGAACAGTGTACATCACTGTCACAACAGTGTTTGTTTTCATTCAAAGGCTTTATGATTTTTCCTATAATGGTGGGCCGGTCTCTAGTCAAAATGCCCGGGACGATTGTTTTGTCCCAGTCCAGCTCTGTATGCAGCTCATCTGCAGTCTGGTGTTACCTACATCTTCCTATTCAGAAGGCAGAATTTCCAAGTTCTGAGTACAATCAAAAGCACCACGACTGCAGTTTTTGTGTTGGATGTAAAAAGCAGGCTAGAATCATGGTGGCAGTCAACGACGGTCCAGGCGTGGGATTTCTCTCGTGGAAATGTGCACATTATTTTTTCCTTTCTATTGGTAGGTGGCACAGTGCACTTGTGGCAAGTAAGCAAGCTAGAAGACTGGTAATCTGGCTGGGTATCCAGTTACGGAAGCAACACATTAACAAGAGAATTCTGAGTAAAACCAAAGTTACTTTCCCTAGAAACTAGTTACTCTGAAAGTAACGAGTAACTTGAAGTAACTGAGTTACTTTTGATAGAAGTAACTAGTAATGTAACTAAGTTACTAATTTAAAGTAACTTACCTAACACTGGTGTTCACTTTGCACTTTGTGTTTTTAATCAGTAGATTTTAGTAATTATTTGTTGGCCAGCTGTTTGTGCCCTTGATCTCCCACATCTTTGGATTTTTTGTTCCTCACTTTTTTCCCCCCTATCTGACTGTTTCAGTCTAAATAAAGATTTACTTTGCTAGGTACTGGGCTAGGTTGGTTTTTGTTTGTACAGTAATTCCACTGTAATGATTACATGACTGTTTACAGTCTCCAGAATAAAATAATTGTCTCCAGAATAACAGTTCCTGCCTGAATCCCTTACAGTGGATGAACATGCTAGCCATTCACCAACCAGAAACCTACATACCTGGATTTCACCTTACCACCTGCTTGCCCCTCTCTCTACCGTCTCAAGCACCGCTTTCAAAACTTTCAAACCGCCAGCTGTGTGCCTGCAATACCTCGCCCACTACTCCAGTAAAAAGTGCAGCAAGCTCAGCTGATTTTCATTTATCTTACGGAATTCAGCGTTTGCTGAGTCTCAAACTACAGTTTTTCGTTTTCTCCAGATCATGTCTCCTGCTAGACTAGCTCTTAAAATATTCTTATATCCTAAAATGTTCTTTAATTCACTGTAATTAGATGGGTTTTTTTTCACTTTATCGGAAAGCTGAGTCGGTCTGCTCTTTTTTGATCTGCATATTGTAAAATATCACATGTTTATTAGAATTTGGCTACAATTATTTATATTAAATTAATTAATTACATGAATCCCAAAAAGTTTATTCTGGACGTAGTGTTTTGTGGGAGAAATGTTTCATCACTCATCCAAGTGACTTCTTCAGTCTCAGCTGACTGCAGGTTTCCCCAATCTTATAAACAGTACATTTGCATAATGAATGAAACCAGCTCACTGAAGGAACAATGGGCTGGGAGGTCAGTTCCTTTATCACAATTATGCAAATTCTCAGGCTGCAATACAAAAATTAAAATAACTAACTGCTTATACAGGAGCTTAAACATACTCTGACCAGTTCTAATAGTTTATAATCTTTAAAGAGCTTATCTAAATCTTCTTTATTCAGCCAGAACTCAACAATAAATATTTTTTGTTACAACGGTGTGATGTTCTGTGTTTAGATGTCAGTTTAACAGGCTGTTGCTAAAATCTCTAAATTATTAGCAGCTTAAGGCATTAAATAGAAAATGTAATTACAATTAAAATTTTGATCATCTGGTCTCCTTTGTTTGTTTTAACCAGGCAAAAATTCTTTGATTTGGTTTTAAGAGTGACATACTAAGCAAGAGCATAATGAGAGTAGGATTACTAATCTTGTTTTGTTTTGAGAATGTATGTCTTTTATTTCTTTAATTATTTTATAAATCCTAAAATTTGTTACTTTACATGGGTGTGACCACGAAGGGTCCTTTCCACTTGGCAAGTAACTTTGAGCTTGAAGAAAGGATTAATATAAGCACTTTATATCCCGGTAATATTAGCCTGAGTCTAACCCCTCTGTTGTGCCCCGTCACTGCTGATGGTCCAGAGCCTGGTGCAAAATTTTCTCGTTCTCTCAGGTCCAGAACATGAATCTAATTTTAGCCATGGCACAACATAGAAGAGCCACCTCAGCGCGACAAGACTCTGCTGTCCATCTGCATCTAAAGGTCAAAGGTCACTCTTTCAAGGACACCAAAGTTCACATCTTAGACAGAGAAGACAGATAGTTACTGGTACAGGGCACAAAGGCACTTTTAGTAAGGCCGGCTGGTTAACCAGCTAACACTCATGGAAGGATGCATACCATTGGCACACATTCACCCGGATGCCTGGCCAATAAAATTTGGCCATTATTTGATCCAGAGTTTTATCATAATCCATGTGACCGGTCATTGATAACTGGATGTGCTGTGCCTGTGTGCGAGTGTCGTGAGTCACTCGATAAAATCTGTCCCTAGTGCCACTTCATGGAGCACCACCTGACTATCGATTCTTATCACTTGATCAAAGGCTGAGCGTAGGGTTTCATCACGACACTGCTTGAGTGGAGTCAATTACTGAAGCCGCTGGGGCCTCTTGAGAGGCAGTGTTGAGCAGTCATGTCTCGACTAGCGTGGGGGAAGACTGTAGCCACCTGGCAGTGGCGTCATGCAGCCTCCTAGTGTATGTGAAGAGCTAATCCTCTGGCCACAAGGATGCCTTTGCCCTTGCAGGGAGGCTCAGTGCCGTAACTTGGATTTACCCGGACAAAAGCGGGAACATCCGGAGAGCTCACTCCATGAAAGCTTGGGGGTCCCCCCCCCCATCCGATGCAGCATCACCAGGGAAAGTGGCAGTGGTGCCTGCGAGGAGCCAAAACGTGCAACAAAGTTTTCCAAAACTTTTGTCTGCTGCTCGGTGTGTGCCTGCAGCTCTTCCAGCTGCTTCTGAAGCATCACCCCATTCACGAGCATTTAACACTGCTCCTTGTACATCACCACCAACTCAATCACCATCTGAGCCAGCGCCTCCACCGGTTGTGCGGGTTGGGGCTCTGACATACCTGGGAGTAGATCCCACTGTAGATCCAAAGAACCCACCACAACACAGATGCCTGTGTTCTCACTTTATTTCATTCATACTGTTTGCTTTGGTTGCACTGTTGTCCGCTTTGCACAGTGCTCTGGACTCTGCAGCCAGGTCTCTGCTCCAGCAGCTCTCTCTTCCTCTCCAGCCTGGCTTCTACTGAAATCGGGAAGGCATTGATAGATAATGCTCACCTGTTGAAAAAAGACAGCTTTCTGTGACACTACACCCTGTACCCACTCCTCCCCTGCAGCCGAGCCACCAACCACACCCTGCCACTCCATCGTTTCTCTGCTCGGTGTGTTTGGAGTGAAACATCAATAATATCACAGCTGCTCACACATGCTGAGGGGTCGATTTTTAAACAGCTTTTTAAAAGATTTGAGGCATGGAATGAGAAAAGGGAAATTTCAGGGGGGGGGGAAGCTGAGCCCTTTGAAGAAAACTTTAAATAAGGTCTCTTTTATTGGGAAGGTCCCACAGAGTCGAGTGCAGGGACTGCAACATGATCTCTGGACACTGTGATGGCATTTATATCATGTGTACTGTCTTTAGTGCTCACTAATGTACAGACAAAGACAGTCCCACAGACAGAAACACGTTCTTCTCTGTCTTTTTGTTCTTCAGTTTGCAGACACCATGGGTGCTCATATTACAATTTATTAATCCATTCATATTACAAACAAGACTGAGGGTTACACCCTTTGTGACCCCAGGTGACCACATTTTTGTTCTTCAGTGTTTACAGTGGTAGTTTCTAAAGTGGGCGGGATTTATGTGTAACTGTACAGCAAGTTTCCAAACATTATATCTACACTGCATGAATCTTTAAGCATATTTTTTCACGTTATTTTACAAACTCATTAATATAGACCTTTCATGTATGTCAGTGCCACTTAACAGAGCTGATGAATGAAAAATAAGAGAAATGTACATAAAATGAAACAGAAGTGAGCTCAGCAGCATCACACCTGTGTTTGTGTGCAGTGAATGCACAGGAAGCTGTAACAAAGACACACATTTAACACATCAGCACATGAAGCTAGAGTCGTTAATCTGAAGTTACAATTTTCTCTGTGAATCAGTTTTTACTGTGACTGAGATGCTGCTTGCATGTCACCTCACACATGCAGGTATCATTAATAAAAGTAAGAGAATGAATCAGAAGAGCAGTTTAGTAAATTTCCTCTGAACTCCTGTCACGTTGTTCTTATCTCAGCAGTAACAGTTCTTTGCCCATATCTTAGTTTACCCACCTGACTCATTATGAGAAATATGGATCCTATTTGAATAACAATAATAATTCATGTTCTTCTTTTTTCTGACTAGTTTGCATCTTGTTAGCGGACTCTGCCAAATCACTCATAATGATTCTCTAGAAAAGAGTAGAATTCTTAGAACAGAGTTTATTAAACAGTTTTATATGAACAGCAGAACAGTACATTTAAAAGCAGAAATAACACATAGAAAACAAGCAAACGAAAAAGTGAAGCAACCCCGGGGTGTAGAGCCTTAAAGCGTGAAAGACCGCGGTGATCTGAAGATTATGGGTCGGGAGTTTGCTGTCCTCTGCGGCTCTAGTGACCCTCGAGCTCCCGGCTAGCTATCGAGCTGGTGGGTAACAGACGTCTCAGAAAAAGTCGGAGCACTTTTGCAAATATGTGATATCTTGATAAACCTTGTTTACACAGGTACATTCGTGCCTGAAAATATGTTAAAGTTTATTTTGTGACCCAGAAACAGTAATAACAGTAATATTAAAAACTTCGTAGCGGCCGCCATTGTTGAAAACTGGAATTGGCTGGGCCGCGCTATGAATTCTGGGATATGGTGGGCCACGAAGGACACACCCGACCCATCCTTCAAATTCGGGAAAAAGGAGGACGCATTTGTCGGCTGCATTTAGAGGAGTCTATGAATTTGGACAGCCTTCATCGCGTTGCTGTGAAGTAATCGGCCTACAAATGCGGCCTCAGTAAGATGCAGCCCATGAATTTGGACACCCCCATAGCTTGTGAGTTCACTCAGAGTCCACAAAGGATGCAGCGTACGTGATGATGTCACAGCCCTTTACCTCCTTTATTGTCACTGTGATTAATATTTACACAGGAGACACCTGCAGAGCTCTAACACTAAGGTAAGCTAAGAGCTCTTAAAGACACGAGTTAAAAAGTTGCTTTTCGTGTGTGATCAGAATCCAGGACTGAGAGCAGCAGCAGAGTTGATGGATGATGAATTACTGGATGGAAGAAGCTTCTCATTAGCAGTGAATCAGTGTGTGTGCAGTTCTCTGCAAACTCAGCAGGAATAATTAGTGTGAAGCTTTAACTCTGCTGATCCTCTTTGAATCATGGATCAGCTGAAATGTTTAAAATGTTGTTCACACGTGTTGAACTGACTGAAGCTTCCAGTCACAGTGAATCAGTGTGTGTCAGTGAATGCATCGTGTGTGCTTCATGGCTCCATCTAGTGGACTGATAGTAGAGCAGCTGATGGCAGCTTCCTCTGCCTCACACTGCTGTCTGACTGCATTCAGCTGACACTGAGATGAAGCAGGAAAGAAGCAGCTGATATTTGGACAGCACACATGATGGAAAGGAGGATTTCAGTTAATGTGCACATGAATGATTTGTGTTTCCTCTGCAGGTGAAGGTAGAAAGTGTGTGTGAGCTGATGTGAATTGAGCAGCATGGATCAGTGTGAGGACAGAGAGGAGGGAGTCCCTCCCTCTAAAAGCACTCTGTGTGGGGAACATGAGAGCCAGACCAAAGCTCAGAGGTGAGATGACCATCTCTAACTGTCCATGACTCTTCTCCATGTCACAGCTCAGCACTCACATCACTGCTCCATCATTATTCACAGGAACCAACGAGGAACTAAACGCAAACATGAACCTGAACCCAGCTGTGTGTCCTTAAAGAGTGACGCATCTAAAGATGAAGCCATTAAATTTAAAGTCCAGCCTGTGTCTGCTGCAGAGAGGTGAGCTGTTAGAAACATGAAGTCTTTGATGTCAGTTTAGTGTCTGATTTAAATGAACTGTGTGATGTTTTTTCCTGGTCTCTAAACTGCATCGCAAAGGAAGTCACTGCGCAAGGAATTCCTTTATTCTATAAAACATGTTCAACATGTACATTTAAACTCCTGCTGTCTTGCAAGCTAGCAAGACAGAAGCTAAGCTCGTTGCAACATGGCAACTGCCTCAAAGCTACCCGAAATTGAACCTCCCCCACCCTTATTCAGATGTGGCGTTTCATGTGAAGCATGACCCTGATGGTAAGTGCGTCATGGACAAAAGCAAAACAGTATGTCAGATGTGCCACGCAATGCTCAATTGGTGGGACCTAGTGCGTTAGCGCAGTTAGCTTGTTAACGTATTGACGCCATCCAGCCCCACGCACGGTGCGATACGTGGTAACTCGTTAACGGAGATTTGCGGCGTTATGGCGTTAATGTCATTTTAACGAGATTAATGCTGACAGCACTAGTGGGAACACAACAAATATTACTGCACATTTACTCCGACATTATCCTAGTGCAAAGACAAGTGGAAGCAGACAAAAACAACAAGCACGCATGCTACAAACTTTAGCCGTTAGCACATGATTCTCCTCATGGGGACCTGATATGTTTAATATGCTGCTGAGAATATAGCCCAGAAGAAGGGTATAGTATAGCTTTTATTTTGGAAAGAGACATTTCTCTGTAATAAACTCTCTTTTCCAAAGATGAGTGATTTCTCGATCAGATAGATTTATTTTATTTTTTTATTATTTTCTTGTTTCAGCAACATTAAATTTAAAAACTGTACTTTTGAGTTAAAATATATATTTATAATTTTAATAAATGACAAATTAAAAAGGCATGAACATTTTTTGTATTGAAAAAATATCGAACCGTGACACCAAAGTATCGAACCAAACCGTGAATTTTGTGTATCGTAATTATATAGTAAAATAATTGTATTCTTAGTTGCATCATATTGTATGTTACAGACTATCAAGACTCATTTTGATGCTGTTCTGGACAGCCAAGAAGGACTTCTCGCAGCGGCCACTTCTCATAAGTTTAAACTTCGTTGGCTGAGAGATGAGCGTAGGAGAGAGCATGTGAAGGAGCTTCTGACAACAGAGTGTCGTAAAGCTGCTCCTGCAACTGACAATGCTAATATGTCCCAACTGCCAGCCAGCCTGGCCGAAATTGACTTTTTTGAATTTGAGAACTGTTAGAGTGAATTGTTAAATGTTTGTCATTTTTATTCTTACCATTTGTACTTTAACTGTATGTTGAAAGGAATTCTTTTGTTCTCCCCTCCCCAGATTCTCGAGGTTCTGAGTGGGGGGCTGTAGTGTTTTATCACAGGCAACATCCTTGTGAAGGTCTGTTTGATGTGGTAAAACTTCCTGCCCTTTGTATGGCTTCACTGTGTTATCTAGGTGAACCATAGATTGGGTGTGGGGAGGTTACCCTCTTTATGACCTAGGATGTTGTTCCTGCTGTGTGACCCTTTTTGGTCAGCAATTCACACACACACACACACACACACACACACACACACACACACACACACACACTTTGCAAAACCACAGGCAAGGTACCCTTTGTGTGTATGTATACATCATATGTTAATGACCCTATGCATATTCAAGTAACCTCAATAAAAGGAGTGCTATGGGGAACCTGGCTGAGAGTCTGATGGAGGTCAAGTAGGTGGAACGACACTTGGCTCCAGGCAGGCCTCCCTCATGCATGAGTAACCCAAAGAACTTTGCCTACTTCGTGTCTTGCTTGCTGTGTTATTACATTGCCTTTAACGTTCCAGCGAATAGGTTTAAGCACAAGAACCTATCATTAATTGGTCCTTCGAGCCGGATCCCTGGAGTCGGCATTCACCGAGGAGAGAACCCTGACGTCAGCGAGACGTGAGAATTTGTCATCGGGCCGGTGGATTAGCTGTCCGTTTTCTCTCCCCGACGAATGACGATCGGCGGGATCTGAGGCTGATATTACACGCTAAGCAACGCCGAGTAAGTTGGAAGAGTTGACTGGGTTAGTGTCCCAGAACTGGGTTAGGGTCCCGAGAGAGAGGTTTTGGTAAAATCGCCCAAGGGCCCAAGCGTTCGGTGAGTGTCCGGTTTTGAAATCGCCCTGGGTTTGTGTCCCGAGCGTCCCTTCACTGGGTTTTGAGTCGCGCGACTGGGTTAGGGTCCCAGAAGAGTGTTGCTGTGTTTGTGTTAATGACTGCGGAGCAGGCATGGTCTGTGACACGGTTGTTGTTATCATGGGTTCCCGAGCAAGTAAGACTGCCTCACAGGGAGATGACACATTCATGCAAGAATTTACTCCCGGCAGCGCGAGCCATTTATATTCTCATAATTGTTATGAGCGTAAACTGGTCGCGGATGAGATTCAAATGTTAGAAGTTTTCAGGAAAACAGCAGCCTTGAAGAGCGTGTGGAGAAGGCCAGTCCACATCAGCAGCAGTTAAGCTATGCTCTGGTGAATGGCTTTCCCCCACTCCTTGCTGACACAAAATGTTTAGATGATTTCCCTGATCAACAACGGCCTGTGCTCCAGACCATTACTTTAACCAGTTGTTAGAAGTAATCTGCATTAAGCTTAAGGTTGCTCAAATACAGTACGATGACATATGAGATGAAGTAAAATAGATAAATATTTTACCTAATTACGTGCATAGAGGCACTTGACCTGTTTGAAAACTGTCATCCTAATATGAGCCATTGTGAGATATAGAGCACACCTGTGAAAACAACTGTTATGCTGAACCCTGTGTGAAACAGCTGAAAACCTAATGATGGAGAAGCTGAGTTGAATATGAAAATGTAAGTCTTTATCACTGTGTGCGATAAAGCGTGTAGTCACTGTGTGCGACTATCCAAGTCTTTGCCACTGTGGGCAAAGCACGCAACCACTGTGTGAGGTTGCGTTGCGGTCTCTTCTGAGCTGATGAGCAAGCTACACATTATCAGATCAGGAGCTGGCTGAGAACTCATCAAAGAAACGGGAAGAGAACTATGATAACTCGAGTATGTAGCGTATCCGTGAGTTCAGCTTCTTCTTTCAGATGCGCAGCAGTTTTCCTGGATCTTGATTCATGTGTGTAGAGTGTTCATAGCATCAGCATCATGTTTGGTTTATTTGCTTTGTTGGGTTGAAAAATAACTAAATGAACTTGTGATCATACTTATGGATCACCATGGCACATATCATCAGCCATATGATTTATTTATGCAGATGAAAAAAGTGAGTGTGAATGTGCCTGACGTCGCAGTGTGTGTGTGCGTTGTGTAAAAGTAATTGTCTCTAATTGTGAGAGCGGTGATTCTGCAGGTCACCAGCTATTGTAAAAAAAAAAAAAAATAAAGTAGAAAAGAGACAAAATCTACATTGTAGATGAAAAATCATAGGAAAAAGGTTTTGTGTTTATTAGCCAAGAACAACTACAATCTCATTTTCTGCTTTTAAGAAAGGAGAGTTCTGTGTGTTGGTTAAGCAGTGAGAATAATGATCAAAATGTCTCAGTGTGTCACTTGCAGGTGAGGAGCAGACCCGGATCAATTTCCCATATGCAGCGGTCGGACAAAAGTTATAGTTTAACATCATTGGAAACATTCAGGCCAATTTCTGGCTAACTTATTTACAGCTCCATGTGTCCCTCATCCTCACAAGTGAGCTCTCACTCCTCCCTGAAGACAAGGAATGCAGTTCCAAGAGCAATAACATGGCAGATAAAGAGACAGCAGCAAAGTCCTGAGCAAAGAGTCCCAGCAAGCAGCAGCAGTGTGGACAAACAGCAGTGGAGAAGAAAAGCAAACCCATCATCCTGACTGATTGGATGAATGACACTGTGTTTCCAACAAGCTGCAAAGTTCACTGTGCTTGTGAAAAGGACGTTTGAGGAGAACTGAGGAGACTGTTGGAGTTTGACATTTGCCACTTTCGGAGCAAGATGGCAAGAAGAGACAGTGGAACACAGGACAAAGCTGAAGAAGAACTGCCGGCTATTGGACTGTTGAAGTGGGAGAGGACAACAGAGTGAGAGTAAGTAAGGACACAGAGGAAAGCTGTTGTTTAATGTGGGAAATCAAAATTTGGGTTAGTAAACCTGGGGAAAAGAGAACTGACTGCTTAAGTGGAAAATTGTGAAGGAATCTGAACCACTGCGAAAAGAAACATATACAAAATCACACACACAAGCAGAACATGCATTAACCCTACTAACACAAACACAAGAGAGCCCATGAAGATTAGACAACATCTTAAGCATGTGAGTCTGTTTATCATCTCGTCCAAGTCACTTCGTGTGATGAGAAGTGATGCAAAGATCAGTGGACTCATAGCACATTGGTTACAAAATGATGATCAAATAATAGCAGAGAAGTGTGTAGGAAAGGCAGCTTTAAGAACATGCCCTGCTGGAGATGTAGCTCCAGACACATTGATTAAACCTGCCTAATAACAAACACACACATGCAATGAAAATCAGCTTGTTATCTCTCATCAGTGCTAAAATAGTGTAAATTTAACAGACACTTGTTATCAAATGCTGAATTTATCCAATGCTGACAATTAACTAACTATGTTGCAGGACAACAGTTTAACTTTTGTGGGAAAAAAAAAGGATTCTGGTTTGACCAACCAGTGATCAGACAATAAATTTAGTTGTTAATATAGTAAATTGGGAGATGCTTTCTGCCTGACTGATGCAGCACAAGTAATTTACTGTATGAGGGAAAATTCTATTTTTGTGATAATATTTTGAACATGCATTTCTGTTGTCCTGTCATCTTAGTGGGTTAATAGCTGATATGCAAACTGGTTGATGGTTCTTAAATTAAGGAAAGGTGACTGAATTCTAGCACGAGTGAATGGGATGTGTTGGAGTTTGTTAGAGTGGAGACTCTAAAACACTGAGTTTCCTGTTGTGATGTGCGAGTGAATCCTGCATCCAAATACAAAACTTTGAATACATAAGAACAAACGTTTTTTGCGAAATCCATGACAACATGTCACATGTTTATGATGATAGGGAAAAAAGTACAGTCCCGGGGATTAAAATTCATAGCTAATGAGACATGAGGCTTATGTTGTGTGTTGTGCGGCTGATGGTTGGTTTTGAATTAATCTAGCTAATGATTTTTCTTTTGTTGTGAAGTTGAGCCTGCCAATTAGTATGATGGTATGATAAACCATGCTAATGGTATGATTTACCCTCCTGAGATGAGGAGCATGTGTCATGACTTAACGAGGCCTTTTTATTTTGATACTTTCACAGTGCACTGAAAGTTTTATTGATAATCTCTGTTTGAGCAGATCTGCACGATTAGAACGGAAGCGCTATACGACACGTCGTCGAGAAAATTGTTGCAAGTGAGTTTCTCCACATTAAAATGGGCTCAGGAGAAAGTCACTTATCTGGGACAATTAGAAAATGAGTCCCTGCCCAAAAAGGATTCAGCGAGATAATCCGATCTAAAAGTTCTTCTTTTCTTTTTTGAAATGACGTCATTTTGCTGAGAAGTGGAAGTGAAAATGCGACAATAATTTCCACTGTCAGCAAAGAATGAATGAACGAGTGAGAGAAAATAAAACTGACTGGCTGGTAAAAGCGGACAGAAGCTGACAGACTGACTGACATCACTGTGCGAAGTTAACCCCCACCTGACAAAGGTGCAGATGAATCTATGTGTGTTTCTTTTTACAGGAGCAGAAAGAGGACGGCAACATTTGAGGTTGCGTGAGCTTTGGCCATACCGATTTAACCTTTTAAATGCCACTTTCTGTGTCTGTGCATCTACCAGGGGTGTTATTCACTACCTTGTGTTGCTCACAGAGGTAACTGTGAGAAAGTGTGTATACACCTGCGCAGCGCTAACTTTTCTACAGCATTACAGTTCTTCGTGTGATTTGATCATGTGATTTATACCAGGACAGCTGGTTGATGTTTTCTACAACAGGATTTCTGGGTTTATGTGTGAAGAAAACTGTGTTTACAGGTTATGAGTTGGTGATGCTGTTACACTGTGTTGTTGGGGAAATGTAAAGGTTACTTTGATGATATGAATAACATGTGAGACATTCCCGGTGTTGAAACTAGTGTCACTTCTTTCCACGGCTATGGATGGCTAACTTTATGGTCTTTTTGTAGCACCTCTGGAACCTGTCAATTTGTGCCTGACCTCCAGGATTGTCCATGTGTGTTGCTAATGTTTGTTTTTCTTTAAGAGTGCTTGTAAAGGATTCAGCACGGACAGACAAGTGACAATTGAACAAATGTGCAGTGGTTACAGAATAGTTTAATATGGGGCTCATTAGCTGGCCACTACTGAGCTCCTAGTGTTAAATACCTGGAGTGACTTTGCTTAAGGGAAGTCACCGATTACATTAATGTTAACTGAGTACATGGGATGATCCATGTTTGGGGCGAATTATGCCGATAATTGTAGTTTACTGATTTGAGAAAACCTGCACATGATACTTGTCCTGCTGATGCTGAGTGCTTTATTACTCTAAAGATTCAATTGTTTATAAGTGTGAAGGTTGATTTTACTTCCAGATCTTGTTTTCCAGGCCATGATGGTGTGTGTGCAGGCTCCAGGCGGAGCCAGGTTTTGAACAGACTTACTGTGCAAAACACACTAACGTCTTTTATTGCAGGGTTACGGAGCTGCTCCAGAGGAGATGCCCTGATGTTGCCTGGGACATGATCTAGCTAACCTTTTTCTTTTAGATAGGAATCTGGTTTTGATGAGTTGACTCATGGGAGTGTCCATGCGTCAAGGGGAGGGGTCCAGAATTATAGAGTTACATGAAACTATCTTTTTTATGTTTTCTAAACTATGGTTTTATGATTTTTGTGTGATTAACAGTTCATTTACGGGTATTAAACTTATGTAAGGTGGTGCATCTATGTTCAGATGAGGCTTTGATGGTCCATAGATGAAGCTCACTGAACTAAAGAATGTGGTTTGATGATGGTTTACATGCTTTCCAGAGATAGGTTTTTCCTCCTAGCAAGGAAATACAGGTGCAGCAGTCCAGTGAGAAGCAAGAACCCATTCCAGGCAGAGCTGACAGTCCAGGCAGTGGTTGAGGTCAAAGGTCGAGCTGTTTGGGGCCCATCATGAGATCAGACTTCGGAGCCACAGCAAGGACCACGAAGCTGCGTTGGAATGAGAGCTGTGCCAAGGGGGCTTTTCAGAGGCCAACAGAAGAGATTGTGGACGACAGATGGGCACCTGAAGGATGAGGGGAGCGTGCCAAGCTCCAATCGACAGCGCAGAAGGAGTCCAAGGATGGCATCATGATTCTGTGAGAAGCACAGGAACCAGAAGCTATGGTGGTGATGATAGCAGTTTCCTATGAACATCACCTAATGCTGTGTCACTGTACTGTGCATACGATGGCACACTGAAGACTGCTGGGATCATAGCAGCAGTAAGATAACTGGATCCAGCACCCTTTCCACAGAGGATTTTTCCTGCAGAGGATGGACAATGGAGGAGTCATAAATATTCCCCACAGGACGGAGGCCTGAAGTGAGGTGATGGGGGTTGGCAGAGAGGCCATAAAACTAAAGTGTTGACGAGGTCTGCAGCTTTGAAGATGAGACCCATGTTGACAAGCAATAAAACCACCTGGTATGTTTGACTGTTTATTCTACATACATTTGGACTCTGGTCCTATGAACAGTGATGGGAACATCTGGAAGAGACAATTATGACGCCCTATAGAGCTTAAACCACTCTACAGAGAGACATGCTCTTTACATGTCTTGCGGAGGAGCACCACCAAGCTGGAGTGTTTTTGAAGTGTTGCTTTCTTATTTTAACTATTAAAGTAACAATTCATTTGTTTGCTTATGTATAGGATGCATTTTGCCGTGTATAAGATCAATGTTAACTAAAATGATTTCTGATACATTTGTTAATTATGTACTTTTACAACAATATGAAATGACTGAAATGAATGACATGACAGAGGCCTGTGTATGAATGACGCCTGCACTGAAAATGTTAAGCAAGAGGTGCATTACTGAGAATATACTACATAGGAATAATTTGGAGCATAAAAATCACAAAACAGGAGGGAAATGTTAGAGTGAATTGTTAAATGTTTGTCATTTTTATTCTTACCATTTGTACTTTAACTGTATGTTGAAAGGAATTCTTTTGTTCTCCCCTCCCCAGATTCTCGAGGTTCTGAGTGGGGGGCTGTAGTGTTTTATCACAGGCAACATCCTTGTGAAGGTCTGTTTGATGTGGTAAAACTTCCTGCCCTTTGTATGGCTTCACTGTGTTATCTAGGTGAACCATAGATTGGGTGTGGGGAGGTTACCCTCTTTATGACCTAGGATGTTGTTCCTGCTGTGTGACCCTTTTTGGTCAGCAATTCACACACACACACACACACACACACACACACACACACACACACACACACACACACACTTTGCAAAACCACAGGCAAGGTACCCTTTGTGTGTATGTATACATCATATGTTAATGACCCTATGCATATTCAAGTAACCTCAATAAAAGGAGTGCTATGGGGAACCTGGCTGAGAGTCTGATGGAGGTCAAGTAGGTGGAACGACACTTGGCTCCAGGCAGGCCTCCCTCATGCATGAGTAACCCAAAGAACTTTGCCTACTTCGTGTCTTGCTTGCTGTGTTATTACATTGCCTTTAACGTTCCAGCGAATAGGTTTAAGCACAAGAACCTATCATTAATCAGCCCACAGAAAGCTTCTCAGCAGAAAAAAAATTTAAGGTCAGGCTATGAGCTTGAGATTCTTAATCAGTTACCAAATCTCAAAAAGGTGTTCATGAAATACAACAGTCCAACTCCATCCAGTGCACCGGTGGAACTGCTGCTCTGTTTAGGTGGATTGGTGCCTTCCCCAAAAAGGAAAAGACTATCTGATCAAAGGTTTGAGAAGCTTCTGCTGATGTGATATGACCACTGTTTCAGTCCAAAAGAAAACATTAAAACAGGTTGTTTTCAGGGTTGCCACAAAATGAGATTGGATTAAAAGCCTAAATGTAGCATGCAATAGCATTTTCTGTTTTGGTAATCTCATTATTACTGCTCTCTGCACTTTACCAACTGCTAATAGGGAGAATCTTTGGTTTTATTTATTTATTGCTGTATTTATATGAACGAGTATGCGTATACACAAAAACAATTTTATGTTATATACTGGAATATGCAGAAATATAGGTTAAGACTTGCTTTATTTTCTTAAAATATGGTGTAATGTAGAGAAATATGTTTAAATGTTAAATAAATGTATTAAAGTCAAAGACTGTTGAATTTAATTTAATTTTTATATGATGCAATGTTTATAAAGTTAAGATTAAAAGTAATAAAACAATTTTTAAAAGAGACTTTTCCATTTGATTTACTTTTATATGATGGATTATGCAGAAAAAATTGAATTGGGCCGAAAAGTCTGTTGCTTTATTATGTATTCACGTGGTGTATCATGTTTTTGAAAAGTAACTAAGTAACTAAGTACTTTTGAAAATAAGTCATCAGTAAAGTAATGCGATTACTTTTTTTAGAGAAGTAATCAGTAAGTAATTAGTTTTTTCAAGTAACTTGACCAACACTGGTTGCAACACACCTGAATAAAATTACTAGGCCACTAGCAAGCTTATAGAACTTGACTGCATGCTGATGTGGCAGCCCCTAACCTTCCTCAAGTAAATTTAAGTAAATGTAAGTGTTTAGAAAAATGTACTTATAAAAGTACTTTTCTTGCACGATGTTCAAAAAACATGAGCTGCTATAACATGAATCATATGGCTGAATTGCCACCTCAGCATGCAGTCAAGTTCTATTGATGATGTCAGCTCATTGCAAACTCCAACCTCAGTATGAAACTATATTAAAGCTCTTTTATGGCCACTCAGACACTTTATACTAAACTAATAAAATAGGAGTCTCAAACTCTTCGAGGGTCGCTGTCCTGAAACCTTTCCATGTGTCCCTTTTGCAACACACCTGAATACAATTAGTAGGTCATTAGCAAGACTCATACTCACAGCTGTTCCTGATATTATTATTATTATACTATTATAATCTGTTATATTATTATGCTCTGTTCTTACACTGCCAGCACTTCTTTGGAGATTCCTTCTGCTCAAGTTCAGCAGCAAACCAGTTTCTCTTTGGGATGATGAAAGTATTCATCTGCTTCTGTGGCTGCAAATAAAAATAAAAAAATTCTTTATTAACAGGATCTTTGGTGGACCTGCTGAACCTGAACCTGGACCCAACTGTGTTTCCTTAAAGAGTGACGCATCTAAAAATGAAGCTATTAAATTTAATGTCCAGCTGGCATCTGCTGCAGGCAGGTGAGCTGTTAGTAACATGAACTCTTTGAAAGGTGATTTATCTGCTTGATGTTGTCAATATAAACTGGTCCCATTTAAAAGTGTCTCTTAAAAACAAGCCTTTGGTTTCTAAACAACGGTATATCCACTTCAGCAACAGGAAGTGATGCCCGGGCTCATGCTGTCTTCCATCAGTTATGTTGTGCTGTATGTTGTAGGAAGTTAGAGAACTTTGCTGCACAGATTTCACTTTTACTCATAAAACTCAGAGGATCAAAAATGACTCAAACACTGGTTATTATTTTTAACTTCTACAAACTAAAGACTCTCTGCACTTTTCTCTAATTTTCTCAAAATCCATCAAATAAAAATCAACATCTAATCTGTTAAAATGTAGAAAAGAAAGTTTAGCTCATATGATTTGAATGCCATTTTGTTTTCTCTCACCACATTCGTGGTCTTTAACCAAAGACAGAAAAAGGTTTCTTGCCTTTATATGTACATTGCCGTGAGCAAACTTAAAGTACTAACCTGTTTTTTTAACAGAAAAGCAGAGACGGGAGACATCAGTTGCGTTCGGTCTGCAGGCTCTTCCTCGTCTGAGGCACAGAAGCGTTGCAACGACCTATCGCACTCAGCGCTATCTCCCCCTTGTGGCAATGCCACGCAATTACATTGTCCATAACTCTAAATGAAAAGTGCAATACCACCATAAAATCAGGTCTTTTACATCAAGAACAATCCACAAAAAAATTATAATTGTGACCATACACTTGTGGGCGTCACATATGGAGTTGTTATAGCAATGTATCCGACAGCCTGTGAGAATTCTGTGCGAAATAACGCTATAACGCTATTTGGTATATGACTCTCTGTCTGACTTGGGCACCATAGTGGGTTTCTTTTTTACAAAAATAAAAAATTGAAGTTTTGATATTTGTAAAGGAGACACTTCCATGACTCATCATGTCACGGCGAGTGAGATGAGCCGTGTGGAGATAATGAAGTAGGATCCAAATGCAGGCACTTTGTAAAGGTGAGAAGGTGGTTTATTGAAATACACGGCACGGGGAAAACAGGGCAAACGGAGACAAACTAAACTATACTGGAGACAACTAAACTACGGAGGAGGAACCAGAACACGAACTTGAAAGACGGCGAGCAGAGGTGGATGACGGTAGACAGCAGGGATAACACACAGAAGGAGCAGGGTCGATACACAGACGGACCAGCAACTACAATGACAGAAGACACGACTTAAATACACACAGAAACACAAGGAGATTACACACAGGTGGTGAACACAGCTGGGCGTAATTAAAGAGACGAGACAGGGAGGTAAAACTGAACACACTCACATGAGACGCAGACCTTCACAATAAAACAGGAAACGAGAACACTACACCAAGACGCAGACCTGACACTGAGAGACAGACAGAATGACACATGGAACCAGAACTAAACTAAACGTGAGATACAACCGAGAACAAATCCTTAAACACAAATAAACAGAAACATGAAACTCTAATAATAAACATCATAATCATCATCATCATAATTATCACCACCACCACCAGTATTACAGGGAAAAATCCATCATTCAAAACCAAAACATAACAACTCAAAATACTGGGTCCAACGGACCCAGAACCGTGACACATCAAGTGACTCCACTGACTAGCCATGCAGTCGGTGTCATGCAGTCTGTTGACAAAACATTTTCTGATTGCCTCAGATGGCTTTGTCATTCTGCGAAGTTGCACAACCCCTATACAGGAAGTCTATTTGGGCTCTCAGATAAAAAAAAAGTTTCAATTTCTTATCCTTATGAGTCTCCCCCAGTAGGCAGTGCTGAGGTCAGCTTGAGGCGATGGGTGAGGGGACTTGCCCAACGTGACTGCTTTGGTATTAGCCTTCCCTGCTTGCCCTGATACAAAAAACCTGAGTAGCCTGGCAGGTCATATCTTATCAGTCAGACCTGTTATGGCAGTTCCCCTGTTGATCATAGAACTTGTAAATCTGGCTTTTTTTTACAGGCATTCTAAAACAGGTGTTAAGGTTCAAAAATATTGAGAGAGGGATCTAAAAATAACACAGATCCAGCCTGGTGTACTTAGACGGCATTTTAATAAACACATGTGTGAGTCCGACCGCTGTGCAGATTTCAGCGTCGAACTGCACTTACAATCATTAGACAAGGTTTTATAGGATAGGACAACAAAGCATACGTCACTCCAAAACCACAAATGACTTTTAACATAGTTTTAAAAGGAACATTGTCTTCGGGTCGGTACTTCCCCTCAGCTCGTCGTCGCTGTCGCTCGCTCCCTTATCTTCCCTCATCAGGTGCACTTCCTGTAAGCATCTAACAATATGCCGACAGAACTTGCACTTACAGCAAAAATACATCTTAACTTTTCACCTACTCAAGTCAATCTATTATGGTGTGTACGTGTGTGCGTGAGTGTGTGTGTATGTCTCGTCTGTCTGTGCGCAGATGCTCTCTGAACCTTAGTTGACCTTAACTCAAGCAACCAGGCTCAAGCCATCCTGTGTGTAATGATCTTAACTTCTCTTTAACTTTGCAGTTAAACTCTGGTTTCAGTTTCACTTCTGCAAGAGCATGCAACTTCAAAAGCCTATAACTTCCTGTCAGCCTGCAGTCAGCTTCTCACCCACTGAAGACTTCAGTATAAGAATATAAAACATTCAAAAACCTTTAAATTATAGATTCAACTCAACAATTTACAGTGGTTCTTCTTGGACCTGTAATAAAGACTAATATAATACCCATATATTTGAACATCTGAATGCATCTGAATGCAACATCACTATTAATACTGAAATGATAATGATGATTATAAAAATAGCAGCAAATAATAGCAGGAAAATATTTCTATCCTTCACACAGGCCTCAAGGTCTGTTATTTTAATGGGTGTCGCGAAATCAATCGAAACTGCAGACCAGGGAAACAAGCTACGGAGGCAGATGAGTGCAATCAAACGATGAGTTTATTAGCACAGGAGAAGACATATCAGCATATGTCCTCTGACAAAAATACATGTTGAGAACACTTTTAAAGCAGCGGGGTATCCGCCCCCCCATGGCGTCAACACAAGTCAAAAATACATTATGTACAGTCATTGTTTTGCAGACAATGGTACATCTTGTACATTTTAATAGCTAGACACAGACATATAACTTCCCCTTTCTGCAACACCTTCCATGCACAATCATAGTCCTAAGCCTTCAGAGTATCTGAGGGCTGGTTATCTCCTCCAGTCATCTGTTACCAGGTCGCTAAAAGGGCAGCCAGTTACAAAGAGGTCAAAGACACTTGCCTTTTAAGGTAACTAACTTCAAGCTTCGGGGCCTCTAAGGGCTAATAATGGACCCTCGTCATCAATCACTAAGTAAACTGAATTGGTGCAGGTCTCAAATAAGAGGCAGAAGACACTTGGGCCTTCGCTCAGGCCTGCTACTAGATTTATGTGTATTGTAAGCATGCATGCAATCAACCTGCTATGTTCTCATCCTCCCTCAACATGTATCACCTGGACACTCTCACCAGTGAAGCTTAAAACCCTTTCGGACGGAACATCAACTCTAAACAAGCACAGTTATGCATTGTGTATAGAATGAACTCAACCTGTGAATAGAATGAATGTGATGACAAACATATTCAATGCAATATGAACCCTGTAAACAATATTACTGATAAAATAATACTGTAGAACATGTTATTAATGCATTTATCATAAGGCAGAGTATATGGCAGCAATAAAAGAATCTCTAAATCCCAACATTCCCTCTTTTGACATTCCATCAAGGAATGTCACCACACTTGCTGTTGTATCACTCCCTGCTCGGCTCTATGGGTTCTAAGTTCATCTGGTAGATGCCCTCAACCCAGCCAGGGTTCGCAACCCTCGCCATTACTTTTACCAACAATCCTCTGACACAAGGAATGATACAACAACTAGCGATGACCAGTATTCCCAAAAGTACAGTCAAAGAAAACATCACTGACATCGCCACACCTTTCCATTGTCCAAACACAGATGTCATCCAGGACGCCAGCAGATTTTCGATACCTGAGTGCTCATGCATAGTTTTAGACAAAGTTTTCAAGCCCTCCAGAGCTCGGGTTACTAAGCCATCTGGGGGAGTATTATTGCGGATAAAAGTGCAGCACATGTCTCCGAACATGGCACACACGCCTCCCTTCTCATGTTAAGGGCCATTCGATTTCCCATCAGCAAACTCGGACCCAATTGTTCTGCGAACCCCATCATGGCATCCCTGGTTAGGTTAGAGAGTCTCAGCAGATTGCAATGAACATAGTTAATGCGATCAACATTCTTGTTAGGTGTCACCCAAAGAAATATACTTTCAAATTCTACCACTATCAGATTTACCAGCTTGTACTCATCTGGAACTCCCCTGTGCACTCCAATAGAGTCTATCCAGGTCGGAGAGTTTAACCTAGGGTCATATGCATGTGTACCCTGGGTCCCTCTTTCGGCCAAAATATGTCTCTTACCTCTGGCGGCTAAGGTACGTGTGTTGTGTTGTGGAATAGCCTTTACCTGCCTATACGAAGCAAAGGCAACACAGTCAGATACATGTTGTTCTCTAGCATTTTGAGCCACCCAATCAAGCCAGAGGTTACTGTCCTTGAAACCGGTGGCACGCTTTATCAAATCCTTAGGCTTCAGTCTAGAGTAATCTGTCGTCAGAAGTAATCTCCCTTTTGGTTCCTGTTCCTTTTGAGCTACTGTTCTTGAAGTTACCATCTGATCAGTCAGAGTGGCGATTAAGCTTTCTGCGAGCGGCTTAGACTTTGGATCAACTAAATTTGCCCTAAGCATATCATGGGGTGATTGCAGACCCGTACATCATACGCTCTCCAGCTACTACTAGCTCCTGTACACTTAATGACGTCACACAAATCAAACGTGAATGAGCTGGTAGACCCTTTACCATAATTCAACTCTATGCCATTATTCATGCTGAGACACTCATCACCTTTACCTGACATCTCGCGCTTTTGTCTTTTTTTTACCGATCCTGTTTTAGCAACTACAGTCTCAGGAAGTGCTGGGCTGGACTGGCCTCCGTGTTCAGACAAGTGGTCCGGAGTGCCCTGCAAAATATAGACAATAAACAACACAGCCATAGTCAACATCATTGCATACAATAAACATGTAGTTGTAAGGAACATTCTAATCAGTTTTCTCATTACGTGTCTCTGATTCGTGTGTTTGCATCATGTTATATAAACTTTGTATCCTGGAATGAAACTCCCCTGCTTTTGTGGAGTCCTCAACTTGTCACCGCTCCTTTCTGCTGGCGTGACGACCTTCTGCGCTGCTGCTCTTCTTTCTTCGGCCTCCCAGGTGGACTACTGGTTGGCCCGTTGCACAGGTGAGAGGATTTATTCTGCCTCTGTTCGTTACCACCTGTGTTGGTTGAAGAAGAGTTTTCCTCTACCAACCTCTCATGTGCTGGCGCACACTGTGACCAATGATACCAAGTATCGCCTTTCCCTTTTAGTTGACCTGCTATAGTTGTTCTGGCAACGACCTCATAAGGACCAGTCCAGCGTGGCTCCTTCCACTGCTGGAGTTCCTCGTGGGCTCAAATTCAGTTCCTTGTTTGCAGACGATAGCATAGCCTGCTTTCGATCCTTCTTCATCACGATGACAGCAGCCATCTATGAACCAATCCTCAGCTCCAGGGATAGGTTCTGCTTTTAAATCTTCCCTAACTTTCCCTTCAACTCCTGCTTTCTTAGTACAATCATGAGGTTCTCCTGATTGATTCCTTCATGTGTAAATGTCAGATTTGGAGCATCTAAAACTTTACTCAATCTCTGTTGTGCTAATGATGTCATAGTGAACGCCTGCGAGTTCACATATGCCACCACACTATGTGTAGTCAGAACTTTTAGTGGGTGTTCTCTCACTACATGTGCTGTTTTCTATATTATTTTGTCATAAAAATAAATCAAACAAATAACTTAAGCTGTGTGACGACACCTTGCGTTTACGCCAGGCTGTGAGCTGCCCTAAATCTACTTGCTACACCCCCTTTTCACCTAGTTTAATTTTTTCAATCCTAATTTAAACTATTCCTGACTTCCCTCAGTGCACACTATAAAGTGTAAAAGATACAATTAGCTTTCTCCTGGTAAAAGGTCCTAAATTATTTTCTCGACCTTTGGAAACATCCTCTATCGAGTTAACCCATTTCATTTTTCAAACTTAGGCCTGATTTCTTCGCCCCCTTTAACGGGTAGCGCATATCCGGTCTGAACACTGTGTTTGGGCAATTTACGAATTGTTGCAGGATTTCTATGTTATGTAAAGTTCCTCTCATCCCTTTTATGCTTCCATTATAACCTGTGTCTAACAAGCTTTTGATCTTCTTTGTAATATAAACAACTAGGTGTCTTTGTGCTCTGTTTTTCTCCTTTCTCTGGTTGATTCCGTTCGATCTCAGGCTTCCAGGATTCTTGCCACCCCTGTGGTCGCTGTGGTCCTGAAATCTTCTCCTGTAAAGGATAGAAAACAAACAGCCTCTCTCTGCTACACCTCACTAATCTACTGTGTTCATCTAAGGTTCCTTTAATCATTCAAAGTTGTTTCACCATATCATGTTCTGGGCTCTGTTCTTCATATTAACTTTACTTCATCTCCATGCCCTTCATGTGTGTGAGCAACACTTTTAGTTTTATTAAACACGCCCAGGGTAAGATATAAACCATCACCATCTGAGCATAGAAACAGATCAATAAGAACCACAAAACAATTTCTGCCTCAATTTTACCATATCTCAGTTATCAAAAACCCCAAACGTCATCGAGTAATCCTAAAACCCATTTCAAATTAAACCTTAAATCCTGTAACTCCCCCTTTTGTGACACATCTTATGTGTTACAAACTCAAAATCCTTCACTCGAGCTTAGGAAATTAAAAGAAAAAGGTTAGTCATATCATATTAGGCATACATGCTCCGGCCCTTCAAACCTGTGTTTAAGGAATGAAATCAAATTAATCATCATGTCAAATCTTTTCTCGGCTCCATCCACAGCCTGCATTCCTTGGAACTTCCTAGAAACAAAACCTGTGTGTTAACCAGAACTTCACATTTCATACTCAGTTTTTCCCCACTTATGATCCAATCTGTGTTATAAGAAAGAAAACTTAAAACAGAAAAGTTATCAGTCATGTGTCTAACCTTAGTCCAGTCTTTATCTCAGTGTCCAGTCGGTCCAACCTATGGTCTGCCTCGTCCGTCCAGTCACCATCCATTTACACACATTCACTCACATGCATTAACATCAGGTCTTGCTGACAGTGGAGACTATCTTGCAAATATTCAGTCTTCACTCTCAGCAACATGAGCTCATTTATTTGTTTTACTTTGTTTTTAGGAAAATAGTTCTTTCTGCTTTTAGACTGGATTGGCTCGCGGCAATCCTTTTAGACAGAGACTTAGCCTTCTCCTCTGCCCATTGTAATCTGGAGAAGGTCACCGAGAATTTTCAGCGCTGTTATCCACTCTTTTGCAGGCCTGCTTAGAACAAAAATGAGAAAAAGAGAGCTGATTATTAGCTCATCAAAACACAAAACAAAATCACCTGACAGGTTTTTTCTAAGTGCACTGTTACAAAAATGATGGACCCCCTTAGACATGTGCATGTTTGATAAAACTCCCTCTATTAAAATAAGAAAACAGCACAAATCTAACCGATAGAAGTAACCCATCACTACAACAACAACCTCAACAATCTTAAACACAGAACATTTTGCCACAAGTTCTTCAGGGTCCTGACACTCTCAGGTCAACTAACATCACCTCACCTGCTCAATACACAGAAAATCTCGTTAAACACCACACAACTTGCACACCATCATCACTAAATTCTAAATTTTCTCTTCTAAAAACTACTACACACTAAGCGAGTTGGACAACATGATAAACAGACTCCTATGCTAAACCTGCTATCTGATCTTCATGGGCTCTTTTGTATTCTAAGGCTAATGCATTTTCTATTTGTGTGTGTGATTGTGTATATGTTTCTTTTCGTGGTTTTTCAGACTCCCTCACAAGGTTCCACTTAAACAGTCAGTTTTTCTCTTTCCCAAATTTGATCTCCCTCGTTAAATAACAACATTCCTTGTCCTCAGCCAGAAGTTAAAGCTTGATTTTCAGGTTCAGGGAACAATTCACCCTGAAAGACAGTGAGTGTCTCCCCTCTTTGGCTCATCACTCGTCATTGTTAATGACATTTCCCCCTCTGCCCCAGCGGCTTTACCCTTGTAATCCCGTCTCCTCCAGTGAGTCCAAGCTCACTTAGGGACCGAGGTTCAAGCAATCGTGACTGCGCCTTGCCTTAGGTTGTCCCAGGGTTTCGAGGTGGGATCTTACCCGTCATGGGCTGTCCAGCCTTCCATGCTTCGCCTGATACGGGGGGCCAACTGGGCACGGGTGCTATGAGGGGAGGGGACACACTGACTCTGGAAATCAAAGGAGTGTAAGCTGCTTTCTTCATTTCATCAGTATATTAAGCTATCTCACTTCTTGATTATTCCCAACATTTCACCTGTAACAATTTGTGTACGTGTGTTTTCTATTCATTAATGTAATTGTTAGTTCATGTATTTATTTTCTCAGTCTTTCTTTTTCTAAAACATGTAATTAATATATTTTATTACTTTTTCTTAAGACATTCAGTCTCTAATTGCTCTCTTTTCATGCTGCAACGTCTCTCCCCAGCTATAATCAGACTTCCTGTTTGACGCACACACACTCTCTCAGGCCTCCTCTATTCACGCACTCTCCTATGAGTTATTATTACTTATTTATTATTTTGTACAAATCACACAGAATCATTCAAATCAAGTACTCACAACATTCACACACTTAGAAGCACTCAAAATACGCTTTCCTAAGAGTATTTTATCAAACATGCTTGCTTAGAATCAGAAAGAGGAAATAGACAACACTCAGTGCGTCTGTCCTCTTAAAAAGAAGAGAAATAAACACATATGGGACAATTCTCCCCATCTTAGACGAAATGTGACCTTTAATGTCCATTTCTAAGTCATGTTCTTCTCTACACACGACTCTTGGCCTCCAGGGCATAAAACTTTAAACCTAAGTTTTTACTTTTACCAGAACTAGTACTTTACCAGAACCCTCATACGTCCAATAAGACTGCTATATGTGCACTTCTTTCTTTGACAAAGTTGTATCTTGTATTTTCTTACTCAGCTGTATATAGTATTGGTATTCTATTTTATTCTATTCTACTTTATTTTATTGCATTCCAGTGTTTTCTAATTTCTGCTGCATAACTTTGCACTTTTGCTGTAACCAAAACAAATTTCAAAGGTCATCTTTATTTTTAACTAGCCCTAATCTAAATCCTGTCTCATCCACTGCTGAAATTCTAGTTCAATGAACCCATGTGTTGCAGTTTTAAAATTAAAAGAGGAAGTAACTCACACTTAAGAACTTTGTGTGTGTGTTAATGTCTGTGTCCCTTTAAATAAAAAAGGTGAACACATGTGGTGAGTTTTCCTCAATTTACACAAAATATGACATTAAATATCCTTTTCTAATTCCTGTTCTTCTTTAAACACCATGAATGACCTCCAGGTCATAACCTTTGGACTTATAACTCTAATATAAGTCCACACAGCGCACCAAGCACAGAGAAAATTCAACCTCAGTGCTTCAGAATTCTCCTCAAAATCCAGAAACTGTTTCTGTCATTTATCTGCCCAAGAACTTCATCATATGGACCTCGCCGGGTCCAGTAATCTTCAGCACACGTATCTCACTGCAGCCAGTGCTGATTTAAAAACAGTTTCTTGTCTCAGTTTACCCAGTATTAACTTATCAGATGGACTGCAGCCGATCCATCAATCTCAACACAATTGTGTGTCCACATTTACACAACTTATTCTTCACCTAGTAATATCATCAGAATTACTTCAACATGGTAAACATTGATTTTCCTTTAAAATCAACTTACCCTTAAAACTCAAGATCACAGCTGACTCGATTCTCTGAAATCCTGAGTCAGTTAAAACACCTTGCTCAACTCACGGTGTTCTTTTCTCGGACCCCTTCGTCCGAGCTCACTCTTTTTACCCCGGCATCTCCCCCAGATTGTTACGAGATCTTCATAAACCCAAAAGTAAGCCTATTATTATTTCCCTAGTCAAAAGTGAAGCCGTTCCTCACACAGTAATTCTTCATCCAACAGCCTTTGTGTTTTGAAACTAAAAAGAGGAAGGAACAGGGCCCAATTTTAAACTGTGCATGTTGTCACTGAACAACACACACCAGACACAGACCCAGGGCAATTCTTCCTGGATCATTTATCAACGTTCGAACAAACACAGTCCGCATTGATTATTTTCTGGACCTCAGCGGATCCACCAAAATTCATATAAATATATCAGCCATTAACCAATTTATTTCTTTTCCTCATGCCACACTGGATCTGTTACTTCAGCACAATAAACACTGATTTTCCTTCAAAATCAGTTTACCAAGAGCCACAAAACCATTTCTGACTCGATTTTCTGAACTTCTGTGTCACTTAAACATCCTGACAGCACCAGGTGTTTTCTGTCGGACTTCCTCGTCCGAACTTAATCCTTTTACTTACAAATAAGCGTCTCCCAAAATGATCCTCTTGATCATTAGCTATTCACCGAGCCCACAACTCTCGGCAACACCACCTGACATATGCCCACGCCGGAGCTCCTCTTTGAAGTCTCAAAGAGGTACAGGAGTTTGACACTTATTAAACCATAAGCTGACCAATAACTCTTATATTCTTCTTTATTCTTAAACATGCATTGGTCTCTTTTTCTCTTTTACCATGAAATACCATATAACCTTTTAACTCAGTACTGTCTGTTTCTCAAAGTTTCATTATCCTTGCTTCAAAGCTTCTCATTACTTCAAAGTTACTTATTCATTACTTCGACGTTTTACTTTATTCTCAAGAATTCAGTTTTGCCACTACTGTGCCAATAGTTAAGATCATCTACTCAGAATTTAGTCCGACTCAGATACTGCGCAGTTCTATATTTCAGGAGTTTTTTTTTTTTTTTTTTTAAACATGCCCAATGTCAAGAAACAGTCCTCTGCTCTTTCTGCTTAAAGTCAAAATCACACTGTTCAGCTAAATGAGATGTTTTAAATCAGTGCTTACTCTTACAGAGGCCTATAGTGCGTATTTTCCTACTTGTAATAGAGGATGCATTTCATATAAACAAAATCCCCTGCACATGAATACTCAATTTGACACGATCCAGAAATGAGCATGCCTTTTTATCTACCTCTCATTTAATCGATGTGTGTCCTTTGTTAAAGTTAAAAAGGGAAGTGACCGCACCCAAATTTTAACTGCGCACTTTTCCCCAGCAAAAAGAACGGAAAAAGAGACTTTTACAGCCTCTCTCTCACACACAGCCTGCAGCCGGCTGGCACTTTTAAATCATTTTAGACAGTTTCTTACGTCACAGCTTCAGTTCAGTTTACCCCGGATATGCATAGTGCCGCTCGTCTTTGAGAGACGTCACAGGTCCGCGGATTCTCGAGGAATATCAACAAAAAACACAGCTTTTCACGGACCACGGCAGGTCCACAAATGCACAGATATTGCTTTTAATCGTCTCTCATAGCTCAGAGTATTTATTCTCAGAGTTTCACTTTTAATTTCACTTTTACTGGTCGGCTCGGTTTGCTACACCTCAGGCTCACGGCTGGCCTGAGTTTCTCTTAGCTCATATATCAACGCCTCGGACCTTCGTGTCCGGTATTTATTCTCTTAAAACATGTCACACTTCCTCGGACCTTCTGTCCGGCATTTACTCTTAACACATGTTACTATTCCTCGGACCTTCTGTCCGGCATTTACTCTTCACATGTGTCACAGTGTCTCTCAAGATGATCCTCTGATCACCAGGGCTATATCTGAGGCCACAAAATCTCAGCGCGGCCCTACCGCTAGTTTAATCCTAGGAAACGTCTTTCCCAGGGGTGGAGTTCTCCAACTCCGTGACTTTTAGACACTTTTAATCTCTTTATTCCTTAATCAAAACTCAGTCTCTAGTTACTTTTAGCTCAGTACTGCTTCTTCCGAGCCGACCTTAAACGCAACGCTACTTTAAAGTTTCACTTTCACTCTAAGCAACACTCAAAACAGAGATCAACCGGTAACTTCTTGACCACATATTTTAGAATTATACTCCAATACAGCACAATTTCAGCTTAAGAGGTTTGTGCCTTACCTTTGTAGTTTTTTGTGGGGCCCCAGTGGTCAAGGAATTACCGTGACGTCTGCCGTCTGATCACCGATCTGGTCCTGACCTCCGCCGAGAACAGCTCTAATTCTTCCTAGTGGTCTGCAATTTTGCCCGCATCCTCCACCATTCTGTCGCGAAATCAATCGAAACTGCAGACCAGGGAAACAAGCTACGGAGGCAGATGAGTGCAATCAAACGATGAGTTTATTAGCACAGGAGAAGACATATCAGCATATGTCCTCTGACAAAAATACATGTTGAGAACACTTTTAAAGCAGCGGGGTATCCGCCCCCCCATGGCGTCAACACAAGTCAAAAATACATTATGTACAGTCATTGTTTTGCAGACAATGGTACATCTTGTACATTTTAATAGCTAGACACAGACATATAACTTCCCCTTTCTGCAACACCTTCCATGCACAATCATAGTCCTAAGCCTTCAGAGTATCTGAGGGCTGGTTATCTCCTCCAGTCATCTGTTACCAGGTCGCTAAAAGGGCAGCCAGTTACAAAGAGGTCAAAGACACTTGCCTTTTAAGGTAACTAACTTCAAGCTTCGGGGCCTCTAAGGGCTAATAATGGACCCTCGTCATCAATCACTAAGTAAACTGAATTGGCGCAGGTCTCAAATAAGAGGCAGAAGACACTTGGGCCTTCGCTCAGGCCTGCTACTAGATTTATGTGTATTGTAAGCATGCATGCAATCAACCTGCTATGTTCTCATCCTCCCTCAACATGTATCACCTGGACACTCTCACCAGTGAAGCTTAAAACCCTTTCGGACGGAACATCAACTCTAAACAAGCACAGTTATGCATTGTGTATAGAATGAACTCAACCTGTGAATAGAATGAATGTGATGACAAACATATTCAATGCAATATGAACCCTGTAAACAATATTACTGATAAAATAATACTGTAGAACATGTTATTAATGCATTTATCATAAGGCAGAGTATATGGCAGCAATAAAAGAATCTCTAAATCCCAACATGGGCTAGAACAACCTTTCAGAGATTGTTGCAATAATACATAGACTTCTGCCTTTACTGTTTCACAAAATTGAATGTCCACAGTGTAGACTTTATCTCCAGAAAATTTTATTGAGAATCAAATGCTAAAAATCAAAAAACAATAATCAAATCTCTTGTACTAAACTCATCCAGCTAACCTACTCTGAACTGATGGTGAGTTTGATCTTATCTTTGGTGAGGAGTGGACGGAGGGAAGATGAGGACAACCGGGCCTAAAGATGCACTAATCCCATGTTCTGTGTTAATGATAATTACCCGACAGGAGCTAGGCATCCAGTGGAAGTGTGATCTAAATAAAAATCCTTCCAAATTAACCATCTAACACGACAAAAATGAGTAGATGAAAAGAAAATTCTTCTGGAATTTTTAATTGTGAACATTTTATATCTAATCAAATTTAAGCATAAGGGAAGAAACCTGAACCTCTTTTACACACGTTTTATACCTGTGCACCCTTCTCCCTTGTGTCCTAATGGACATCACATCTTCACATTTTTACCATCCAATCAAGTTGTTTTTAATTCGAGTGTGAATGGTTGTCCGTCTCTCTGTGTTAGCCCTGCTATAGACTGGCCAACTGTCCAGGGTGTACCCTAACCTTTGGTAGTTGGGATTGAATCCACCGCCCCCCCCCCGCGCACAACCCTGACACAGATAAGCAAAATAGCATGGATGGATGGATGGATGGATGGATGAAGTTGTTGAGCAATAAGCATATGATCTCCACCAGCATTTTATCTGTTGGTGGAGGTGGTGGAATGACTTTTAATGTTTTTTTTTTATAATTTTGTGTGTGTGCAATTTCTTTAGCACAACATACTGATCCCATGGATGATTAATATATCTTTTCTTGCCGTCTATATCTGACTTACATGATTTAACACAAAATTTAAACTTTTAAACCTTATAATCATTTCTTTACATTTTCTTTGCTATTCTTAACCTAAGGAGTTTAGATTCACATCCAAACAAATATGAATATAATTCACTTCATGCTCATTTACTTTATGTAATACCACTTAAGTTAGATTTATAATATTATAATTTTTTGATATATTACATACATATATACATATACATATATATAAAAAAAACAAACAAAAAAAACACCCAGCACGCCCCTGCGGGCGGTTTATCCTTCAAGCTCGGGTCCTCTACCAGAGGCCTGGGAGCTTGAGGGTCCTGCGCAGTATCTTAGCTGTTCCCAGGACTGCGCTCTTCTGGACAGAGATCTCCGATGTTGTTCCCGGGATCTGCTGGAGCCACTCGCCTAGCTTGGGAGTCACCGCACCTAGTGCTCCGATTACCACGGGGACCACCGTTACCTTCACCCTCCACATCTTCTCGAGCTCTTCTCTGAGCCCTTGGTATTTCTCCAGCTTCTCGTGTTCCTTCTTCCTGATATTACTGTCATTCGGAACCGCTACATCGATCACTACAGCCGTCTTCTTCTGTTTGTCTACCACCACTATGTCCGGTTGGTTAGCCACCACCATTTTGTCCATCTGTATCTGGAAGTCCCACAGGATCTTAGCTCGGTCATTCTCCATCACCCTTGGGGGCATCTCCCATTTTGACCTCGGGACTTCCAGGTTATACTCGGCACAGATGTTCCTGTACATTATGCCGGCCACTTGGTTATGGCGTTCCATGTAAGCCTTGCCTGCTAGCATCTTGCACCCTGCTGTTATGTGCTGGATTGTCTCTGGGGCATCTTTACACAGCCTGCACCTGGGGTCTTGCCTGCTGTGATAGACCCCAGCCTCTATGGATCTTGTACTCAGAGCTTGTTCTTGTGCTGCCATGATTAGTGCCTCTGTGCTGTCTTTCAGTCCAGCTTTGTCCAGCCACTGGTAGGATTTCTGGATATCAGCCACCTCCTCTATCTGCCGGTGGTACATACCGTGCAGGGGCCTGTCCTTCCATGATGGTTCCTCGCCTTCCTCCTCTTTCTTGGGTTTCTGCTGCCTGAGGTATTCACTGAGCACTCGGTCAGTTGGGGCCATCTTTGTGATGTATTCGTGGATGTTTCTTGTCTCATCCTGGACTGTGGTGCTGACACTCACCAGTCCCCGGCCCCCTTCCTTCCGCTTAGCGTACAGCCTCAGGGTGCTGGACTTGGGGTGAAACCCTCCATGCATGGTCAGGAGCTTTCTTGTCTTTATGTCAGTGGCTTCTATCTCCTCCTTTGGCCAGCCTATTACCCCAGCAGGGTACCTGATCACGGGCAGGGCGTAGGTGTTGATGGCCCGGATCTTGTTCTCTATATACACACACACACACACATATATATATATGTATATATATATATATATATATATATATATATATATATATATATATAAACTAATTAATTAAACTAATTGTTTTTCTTTTGACATTACCAATAAGTTTGATGCGTCACATGGCCCTCTTCCGGTTGAAAAAACAAATGTTGTATCCAAGATGGCCGACTTCTAAATGGCCACCATGGTCACCACCCATCTTGAGGAGTTTGCCCCCTCACATATACTAATGTGCCACAAACAGGACTTAAATATCACCAACCATTCCCATTTTATTACGGTGTATCCATATAAATGGCCCACCCTGTATAATCAATCCACTGTTATCATCTTCAATGCCCTGTACCAACGCAGAGCAGAGCAGCTACCTGAACACTACGCCAACAGAGGTTCAGTTAAGTTCAGTTCAGTTCATTTTTATTTCAAACGTATACATTCACCAACATTTCATAATATCATTCCATGCAGTTGTTTGAAAAAGAGTAGGCAGAAGTATATACTTATTTAGCCCTACCCCCTTATGTTTACACCTTAACCATTTCCTCATCATCTAAATTTGAACAACAAAATCTTATACAACGGTTTCAACTTAGAACATAACGTCACAAAAAATATTTTCTCATATTCAACTAAAAGTATGTTTAAATTTACTGATTTGCTAAAGAAAATAAACATCACTTTGACTGCTGTCTTGTGTTAATGGCATTTTCTTCATTCTTATACTTTATATACTTATAAAATTTCTTTTTTGAGTTTTATTTTAAACTGGTTTATATCACTACTGACGTTTGTTTCTTCTTTTAACTCATTCCAGGATTTAACTCCCACTATTGAAATAAACATCCTTTTCTACGTTCTTCTTACTCTTTGTATTTTTAAATTAAAATACAAAGAGAGCACGTGAATTAAAGAGCACGTGAACGCGAGATCTCGTACCCTCTAGCGGAGCTTTCCTCGCCGCACCACCAACTTGTCAACAAAGATGGCGATTTGCTGAGTGCTCATGGATACACACATTTCTCGGCTAGTTGTTATCTTACCCGAAACGCCAACTTTAAAAACAAATTAATTGTTAAAAACAAAACCCAAAGAAATAAACAAAAAAGCAACATTTTACAACTTCAACCTAAAGCGCTCTATCTATGCAAGATAGCAAGGGGGTGCTGTGTAGGAGTAAAGTCAGTTTCAGTCCACTTCTGTCAGGCCACAGGGTCTTCTGAACTCTTGACCTCGCTCATGAATCCACTATTCCCCGCTATTGAAATAAACATTCTTTTCCACGTTCTTCTTACTCTTTGTATTTTTTAAATTCCACTTCCCTCTAAAATTATACCTCCCTTCTCTCTCCAAGAACCTTTTTACTTATTTCGATTGGCACCTTTCCTTGCCTTATATATTATTTGCATTGTTTTAAAATTCACCAGATCCTGGAATTTTATACCTTGCGTCTTAATAAAGAGTGCATTTGTGTGAGCCCTATACCCCTCCTGATTTATTAATCTAATAGCCCTTTTCTGCATTATGATTATATGGTAATAGTAAAGCACAATATAACATATACAATGTTTTCCTATCCAGAAATTGTTTTGCTTTCCCGAAGACAGCAATGCCCCGTGCTAACTTTCCCCTCACATAAGTGATGTGTGATTTCCAACAGGCCTTATAATCAATGATCACACCAAGAAATTCTATGGTATTAACCCTTTCTAGATATACATTATCAATACAAATTTCAATGTTAATGTTTTTCTTATAATTTTCAAATAACATACATTTTGTTTTATTTAAAGTTAATGACAATTTGTTTCTCTCAAACCACTTCTTTAAAATATTTAACTCCTGTGCGATCGCGTCCAAAACCTGTTGCAAATCCACAGCTGAACAAAGTATATTGGTATCATCTGCAAAAACTACAAACTTTAGTATCTTCGATATTTACAAATATCATTTATATACATAATAAACATTTTCGGACCCAATACAGATCCTTGAGGCACTCCACATTCAGTATCCATCAATTTAGATTTAAACTCATTTACTTGTACGTATTGCTGTCAATTCATTACATAGCTTTTTTATTTTTTCCAGTTTGATTATTAAAATTTCGTGGTCAACAGTATCAAATGCTTCTTTTAGATCTAGAAAGACTCCAAGTGCATACTTCTTGTTAACCATACATTCAGTTATTTCTTCCATTAAATCCATCAATGTCAAAACTGTTGATCTATTATTTCTAAACCCATACTTCTTCTCTCTCTCCCTCTCTTTATTTATGAACAAGTGATGTATTCTCTCCACCTGTCTAAGCGACACACACAGCATACACCCCTAGTTATACACAGACATCTATGGGTGCACTAAGATTCGTTACATGGAATGTAAATGGAGCTGGATCCAGAGAAAAGAGGTTAAAAATATTTAACCAACTCAAAAAACTACAGGCAGATGTTGTCCTTTTACAAGAGACCCACAGACCTCTTAGAGGTTCGAATGAACTTAAAACACCTGAGTTTCCTAATGTGTTCTCAGCTTGTTATAATTCTAGACAAAGGGGAGTAGCAATTTTAATCCATAAAAAAATTAATTTCACAGTACTCGATACAGTTATAGATCCAGAGGGCAGATTCTTAATCATTAAACTATCTATACTTGATAAAAAGCTATGTATTGTAAGTGTATATGTGGTCCAAATGTTGATGATCCCTCATTCTTTCACAGTTTTTTCAGTGCACTCTCTGAACACTTAGATGGCACACTTGTTCTTGGAGGCGACCTCAACCTTGGACTAAATGAAGAAATGGATAGGCTCAATACAGCAGGAACTCAGCGTAATTGGCAGTCCACAAATATAATCAAACAGTATATGAGCGACTTTGGTCTTTGCGATGCATGGCGCTCCCTTCACCCCACCAGTAAGGAATATACTTTTTTCTCACATGTTCATCACTCCTACTCTCGTCTGGATTATTTTTTGGTCAGCAGCTCACTGCTGAGTGACATTTCAGACACTGAGATTCATCCTATAGCTGTCAGCGATCATGCTCCTGTATCTTTAACACTAATGCACAAGAATAATACTACGCCAAGTAAAAACTGGAGATTTAATACATCACTGCTTAAAGATGAAGACTTTATTAAATATTTTAAAAAAGAGTGGACTTCATATTTAGACTTTAATGACACTCCCGGAACATCAGCTTCTGTTTTATGGGAAGCAGGGAAAGCTGTGATGAGAGGTAAAATAATTTCTTTCTCATCACATAAAAAGAAAAAAGAAAACAAAAATATTCAGGAATTAGAAAAAACCATCAAATCACTAGAAGAAGCCTACGCGTCCCACCAAGATCAGGAAACACTGAACAAAATACGCAAAACAAAACTAGAATTAAATGAGATAATTGATAAAAAAACAAAATTCTTAGTACAAAGACTACGCTTACAAAATTATGAACATAGTAATAAATCCGGTCAATTTCTAGCAAACCAGCTAAAAATAAATAAAGAAAAAACAACTATATGTGCTGTTCAAGATTCATCTGGGAACACAATATATGAACCGAAACAAATAAACAACATTTTCAGGGATTTCTATAAAACGTTGTATTCACCACAAATAAACCCATCTAAAAAGGAAATTGATCAGTTTTTGGACAACATAACTCTCCCAAAATTATTAGACACTCAAGCAATGGCACTGGATTCGCCACTGACATCAGGTGAACTCCAGGAAGCCCTGATAAGTATGCCCAATAATAAGGCTCCAGGTCCAGACGGCTTTCCTGCAGAATTCTACAAAGAATTCTGGACGATTCTAGCACCAGTTTTTTACAGAACGTTGTTGGAAATCAAAGAAAATGGCAGACTTCCATCAAATATGAATTCTGCAAACATTAATCTCCTGCTAAAACTAGGCAAAGACCCTGTATATCCCTCAAGCTATCGTCCAATATCCCTTATAAACGTAGACCTTAAAATAATCTGCAAAGCTCTCTCGAAGAGACTAGAGAAAATAACCCCCCTCTTAATTCATCCTGACCAAACTGGTTTCATAAAAGGTAGGCACTCATCAACTAACACACGTAGATTACTTAATTTGATAGACTACTCATACAGTAAAAATCTTGAAACTACAATATTTTCTTTAGATGCAGAAAAAGCGTTTGACAGAGTTAACTGGAAATTTCTATTTGCAACTTTACATAAATTTGGTTTTGGATCTTCTTTCATCAACTGGTTAAAAATATTATATAATTCCCCAACAGCTTGTGTCAGAACAAATGACCAGACATCCTCCAGCTTCTGTCTCCTGAGGGGCACCAGGCAGGGATGCCCACTCTCCCCTTCACTGTTTGCAATTTTTATCGAACCACTAGCAGCAGCAATTAGACAGAATTCAGTAATTAAGGGCATAAAATGCAAGAACGTGGAACATAAAATCAGCCTTTATGCGGATGATGTGTTACTCTTTCTCCAAAATTCACAAACCAATATCTCTGGGGTGATTGAACTGATAAACTCTTTTGCAAGAATATCAGATTACTCAATTAACTGGTCAAAATCTACAGTCCTTCCGATTAATTGCTCCTTCCATAATTCCTCTTCTACTCCACTGCAATCGGGAAATATAAAATATTTAGGTATTAATGTTTCTCCCAAGCTTGCAGATCTAACTAAATTAAACCATATCCCACTTTTAAAGAAAGTAGAAGGTGATCTGGCTAGGTGGAAATGTCTACCCATATCACTCATGGGAAGGGTTGCCGCTATAAAAATGATGGTATTACCAAAAATAAATTATTTATTCTCAATGATCCCGACTAAACCGCCGCAAGATTGGTTCAGATCTCTAGATTCATATATGTCCAAATTCCTTTGGAAAAATAAGCCCCCACGTATAAGCTTAAAAACACTACAAAAGACCAAGGATAAAGGAGGATTAGAACTACCTAACTTTCAGCACTACTTCTTAGCCAACAGGCTTCAGTTTATCTCAGGATGGCAAAAACATACCCTCTTAGATGAACCTTGGCTAGATGTAGAACAAGCACTTTGCAATAATCTAGAGATTTCAGATCTACCATTTATCAGCTCAAACATCCAACGACATGAATGCTTCAAAAGCATCAACATCAGCTCCTCTCTGACAGCATGGTGGGAGTTTCTGAAGTTGACAGAGTCTTCATTAATCCCATGCAAACGTACACCTATCTGGAACAACCCTGACATATTACAAAACAATGATATGACAAACTTTTCAGATTGGAGTGGTAAAGGAATCAAATATTTAGAACATATACTAGAAGGAACAGAATTTATTTCATTTGACAGACTAGTTACACAACATGGGATCAACAAGAAAAGATTTTCAGAATATCAGCAAATTAAATCCATAGTAAAAAAGAGATTTAAACCAGGTCAAGATGAACTACAAACACCACCAAGTGTGGTTCAATTTCTTACTCTTAAAACCCCCAAATTACTATCCAAAATATACAGAATGCTTTCTAAAACAGATGAATCAATATCACTTCCTATTGCAAAATGGGAAGCAGATTTATCAGTTAACTTTGACCAAAACTTCTGGTCTCAGATTTGCTTAAAAACCTTTCATCTAATTAGAAATCCCAGTCTTCAATTAATTCAATACAAAATACTACATAGAGTGCACTATACAGGTCATCGGATGTTCAAGATGGGCTTTACGTCTACCAACAACTGCTCACACTGCCAAACCAATTCACCGGACAATTATATCCACGCTCTTTGGTTCTGTCCACCAGTTCAGAAGTTTTGGCGCGAGATATGTGAAGACTTATCAGAGTGTCTGAAATGTAACATTCCAACTTCCCCTTTAGTGTGTTTGTTGGGCAGCTTAGATAATGTCACTACAGAAAAGAATATAGCCCATATGGTTTTCACTGCCCTATGCATAGCCAAGAAAACAGTCCTCATGAACTGGAAAAAAAAAATAATCCTAATTCTAACCAATATAGAAATTATCTATTAGATTACATTAGTCTTGATACAGCCTCTGCCACCACATCAGATCAATTGCTCTGGGCTCCTTTGATCAGCTCCATCACCTAGTGGGGGTGGGGGGTCATAGTTTGGTCCCACCTTCACTGTTGTGATGGGTGTGGGGGCAGGGACAGGCTTGGGGCGTCTGGGGGTTCTCCAGGAGCATCTTCCGTGGGGGGCTCAACCGGGGGTAGCGGTCATGGCCAATTAGGGGCTCTGTTGGCTCTTAGGTGACGGTTTCCTCGTGGCTGCGTGCAGCAGGGCTAGGGGAGGGTCTGTGCTGACGGACATGGGTTACTGACCTGGTAGCCTGGCTGCCCCTGGGTGGGTCCGGGACGGGCGTGAGGTTCTGGGGGTGCTCCGTCTCTGGGCTGGGGCCCTGGCCGGGCCTCAGGGGCTTGGGTCCTGGTTGGTGTGTTGCCGGGGTTGTGGGCGGATGGGTGTATGGGGGCCCAGTCCTGGCGCAGGGTGCCGCCGGTGCATCGAGCCACCAGGGGGCTCTTCAACTGGTGGGGGAGGTTGTCACATCTTGCAGGAGCTTTCCTCTCTTCAGGAATTCTCTCTGCAGGAGGGGGAGATACAGGAGAGGTGGAGGAAGATCTCACCCTGGGCGTCTATTGTCTTGTGTAGTCTGGAAGATGAGTGGATGATGGGGTGGGTGCAGTTTTCTCTGTGGTGGGGTCAGGTGGACTGTCCCAGGCTCTGTGGGGCCGGGCGGCGCTGCTGCACTGGGCCCCGGTCCGGATGGGCGTGGGCCCCCCTTTCCCTGGCGGGTTGCAGAGTATGGGGGTGCCTACTGGGGTCAGCGGGGGAGCTGGCCCCAGGGAGGGGTCACTTGCCCCTCCCTTCCTTCCCTCCCCATCTCCAGCTGCCTCCCTCTTCCCGCTCCACCACAATCACCCACACATGCAGGGCCTTGGGGTAGGGGTGTGTCACCAGGATGCAGAGGAGGCATGCCCCCCCCTCTGTCCCCTTCTGGCTGCCTCTGCCTCAATTTTATCCCACAACTTAGACATTCACATTACTCACACTCTCATTACACATACATATAGGATCTTGGGGGTGGGCACGCTACACGGAATCCAAATTACCATCAGGGTGTACACTTCACCCCTGGCGTTGTTGCCCACCTCTCAATTTTAAATACACGTAGACATTGAGGTCTAGCAGGAGGGGCTATGCGCTTACCTGCTGCTCTGGCAGGTAGCTCCATGCCCTCCTGGGTTTTAAATGCACCTTAGAACACACATACATCAACACTACATATGAGCGGATGGAGGGAGGTTTGGAGTCTTCACACACCCCCGTTCTCTGCGGCCTGCTGGAGCGGGGGGGCTAGGAGGAGGAGTTGGCCGTCCAACTGGGGTCTGGAATGTGGGGCCTCCCTGCTGCTGCCGAGTCGGGGCGGTCTGTTTCTCCCCACCCCAGGGAAAAGTGTAACACCACCTGGGTCTGGGTGCAGTTTCCCCCTCCAGGGGCAAGGGTACCCAGACCCGGTTCTTAGAGTACGCTTGGGGAGTGTGATTGTGTGTACAGTGTCTCTCTATGTCTGTCTCCACGTTGGTTGAGTGTGGAGTAATTGCATATGAGAGCATGAGGGTGGGAATGGATGTTTGTATCTGTGTGTGCCTGTATGTCTGTGTCTATATGTCAGGTTGGGTATCAGACGCCACCTCTCTGGGGACATCTCAGGCCCTCCAAGGTTTGGAGGCCTATCTCCCCCACCACTTCCCCTGCCGGTGGCAGATGCCCTCAGACATCGGTGCGTTGGTGGTTCTTTGTGTCCGGGGATGGGCGCCCAGGTACACACCGGCTCACTCCTTGGCGGCTGCTTATCGGGGCCTGGAGCCTGGGGCTCCCTCGGGCCACTTCGGAGGTGGGGTGCCCTCGGCCTCTCGGCCTGGGGCTCGGTCACTCAGGCACAGCTGGCTGCCGGCGGAGCTCACGGGCACGTCACTGCAACCCACCCCCCGGCCTCTGCTCCGCGGCTGCTGAGTGACCCTCATCTGGGACTCTCCTCAGCTCTTTCTGGGATAGTGACGCAGCTGCCCCTCTGTTGGTCTTCCTTGGTCTCTTGTGTTCTGGGGGCCTCTGGACGTCTGGAGCCTGTATCTCCTCCATACCTGCGTCATGCCCTGGTGGACGGGGCTGTGGCCCCCCCACACCCTCTAGCAGATCATTACATGAAGGAACCTTTTAAAAAAACAAGCACGTCCATGCTCACAGGTGTACACACAGGTGATCACACACAAACTACACCCTTTTTGGCTCCTACCTCAAAGCACACTGTGCGCTGTCGATCTTACGTGCTGCACAATAATGTTTAATATTTAGTATTTATTGTCATATTCCCATAGATCATTGTGATGTTGTTTATTACTCTCGTTTTCTTCTGCTTGCTTTCTTTTTTCTTTCTCAACAGGTGATCCAGGTGATTGATATATGCATTTTTTGTCTGCTTATTTTGTTGTTTTTTGCCCTTTCCCCCCGTCCCTCTTCTCAGCTGTTTTTCTTTCCCTCTTTCTTTCTCCCCTTTCTTTCCCCCAGTAAAATCTGTCCCGTATTCAGCAAGTGAAAATAAAATAAACAACAAAAGGTGAATCAAATGGACCATTACGGCAAGGCTGGGATGGTCCATTTGGTAAAGTAAATCTGTTGGGCATCTTTCTTCGCCTTTAGACAATAATTCTGATGGCAAAAGAACCAAACGGGACAGGTTAAAAAAAAAAAAAAAAAAAAAAGAGACCAGCGCATAGGCTGCAGGCCCAGATGTGCTGTCTACATTGGCTGTCTATCATCCATCCCTGTTGCTTGTCATGTGTTTCTTTGGTGTATTAAGGGTTTTTTCATGTGCTATGTGCAGAGGTGTTTTTTTCTGTTCTCAAACTGATCTCCCTGTTGGAGCTCAGTCTGGGGGGAGTTATTTTTTCTCCTTATCTTTCCTCATGTGGTGCATTTTCCATTGTTATACCTCTCTGACCTGTCTTCCCCATGTGATGTTTTTGTGTAATGTATGTATGGTCGGAGGGTAAGATGGCGCCGCCATTGCGTGCAATAGGTCGGCAGCCTTAACATGAAATTTCCCCTTGTGGGACTAATAAAGGTATATCAATATCAATAATTGACAATGACTAATTAATATTAAAATCTGTAACATAATGTATTGTTTGGAGTTTAGTCTGTTACTGTTACTATTTTTACCATTTCTTCTTGGAGCAACTGTAACGCACATACTTTCCTTAGGGGTTAATAAAATATTCTGATTCTGACTCTGATTGTTTCAGGATGACCTGCCATTATCCAATCACACATCTGCTTATCTGTATCTTTTGCTTGTTTCTCCTCCTCTTCTTTTCTGTTTTTTCTAAACTGAGCACCTGATGGCTTTGAACTTTTCTTGTCCATCTTCCATTGGGTTTAATTTTGGACTCAAGTATGAACAAAATCCCCCAACTCAAGGATCACCACAACATAACCTAACACACCTACACCTTAGTTCACAGATTCACTTTGTCTAGGGTGCATTTCTGAGATTTCACACAACCCAGGATTCAAATCATGAATACATAATGGGATTGGATTTACAGCATTATAAATGAAATGTGCTCTATTTGGAAGCAGCCGTCCCCCTCCCCTTTCGACGGGTTGTGTGTGAGACTTTAAATCATCAAACTGTAAATTATAAATTTTAAATTGTTATTGATCCCTTTACCTCTAGTCCTAAAGTGTATATTTATTTTCTTACTCTTCCTATATATATTGTTCGTTTACTTGCACTGCTGTAACTGGAGCCTCGTCATCTCGTCTCTCTACATACTGGACTGTATGTAGCGGAGATGACAATAAAGTTTACTTTGACTTCAGCAGCGAGCAGGCGCACTGAGGGCTCTCGCGCTCACTTTTCGCTTATAGAATTTCGAAAAAACATCGGTGCAAATTATAAGTCTGTATTATAATGTCTGGTGTTTTCGTGTTTGTTGTTTTCTTTTTATTTTGCGAGTTGGTTATTAGATGCTGCTCCAGCCAGCCAGAGAATCCCCCGCCGCCCCGCCCTCTCCTCCCTGTGCCGCAAGCAGCAGGCGCACCTCGCAAACGGAGGGCGCCCTTACTCCCAGCAAATGGGCGATAGAAAACCGATCGCTGCCTATACCATTCCCAATATGCGCTGGCTGATGTCGGGGCAGCATGAGTACGAGCATTTTTTTATTCATTCATTTTTTTTTTGCCAATGCCCGTGATGCCGCCCCGGGCAGGGTTAGCCCGGGGCGCCCATATCAAAAACCGCTACTCAGTCCAGCTACGGTCGTGCCATCAGTTAACCCTTCGCGTGCCAGCACGCCTGCCCAGGGTTGCTGACCCCTGGACTTAAGACATACACTTTGCGCTACCGGAGACACGACCTACGGTCCATGTCACAAAGGGCAGGAAAGACTGTTTAGAGGTAATATTGTGTCCAACTCACAGATGCTGAGAGCTGATTAACTCTCCTTTTTAAAGTAACTTTAACTTAAAACACTTTAAATAATGACATTAATGGCAAAGTGTTTATCAAGAACAATTTATTTATAAAAGCAGGAATAACGTTGATAAACATTAGAAGTCATATCTGTATTATTTGTGTGGTAGTTCCCCACTGTGACCACTGGAGGGCAGTGAACTCTCATCACAATCTACAGTCAACAGGACAAAAACACCACGGAGCAGTTTCTGTTCTACACACCTCTGTTCATCATCAAACACTCTGCATTAAAAGTATTTATTATGCTGTAAGCGACGATATGATAACAAAAGAGTTTCATCACAAAGTAAATCAAACAAAAGAGGTTCAGATGACGATGTTTCAGGAGTAACTATCACATCACCTGATCTGTAAAAAGTGATGTCACCAAATCCGACAAGGGATTAGAACAAAGCTCTTCTAGCAGGTTTTATCTGAATAATAACATCACATTTGTTCCTGTATTGATGTGATGAGAAGAAATGAGACCTGCTGAGGCCTATGATACATTTATCAGCTATAGTAGGATAATGGCTCAAATATGCAGCTGCAACATGATTTATATTTATATTTATTTCATTTATATTTAATGATTTCAATTAATTTGATTTGCACTCTTTTGTTTCACTCATCTTTAATTTACAAATTCACACTGAAGTGTTCAGACTGAAGCTCTTTCAAACACCTTCTGAGCATCATCAGCGAGCTGGTTGAGGATCGATTTCAGAATTGTGTAGGTTGTGCCGAAAGAGAAGCCCATTGCTAATGGGATTCCAACCACGGGAATAAATCTGGAAGCTTCCTCTGCTACAATTAATGTAGTTGTGCGTCCCACATGGGTCAAAACCTTCAGGAGGAGCCCTGCAGTTATTTCTACTGCAGCCAGTGGTGAAATGATGACGGCACGCAGATCAGCGTAGGGCACACCTGTTCTGTCAGAAAGTCTCTTCAGAGACGGGATATCGAGACCAAACGCATGAACATAATGTGTGACAGCACCAACCAGCAAAACAGCATCAACAGCAATAGAAACACCAGGAACTGGAACAGCTGCTCCAGCTGCAGATCCAAGAGCATAGCATATTATTGTGGACTTCAGAGCTTTCTTCTTCTTGATGATGATCTCTGGGTTGATGTTGGGCATGACGAACAGCAGAGCGTCCCTCTTGTTTTTAGGAAGGTCTCTCTCTAAGGTCTGCTGCAAGAGAGAGAAGTCGTACAGGTGGAGCTCAAAGCTGGACACTAGAAAGACCTGCGGAGACTCGATGCCTAATCCTCTGAGTCCTGTGTCACAGAAGAAAAAAATGTTAACATTATATAAATCTATAAAGTGATCAAACTCAGCTCTAAGTGATCAGAAACTCACTGTGAACACAGTCTTCTCTGATTTTTGTAAGAGTCTCCTCTTCACTGAAGTGTCTGTTTCTTTTTTCGGCGCGTAAATTTTCATCAATCTTTGATCGAACAAAGTAGAACTTTTTCTTCATCTTCTGAATCTCCTTTGCGAGTTTCACATCATTTTCTCTGAAGCGATCGGCTGAGATGATGATGAAGAAGTCAAACTTCTCAAATCCAACAAGCTTCAGGTACTTCTTAGCTGGAAACTTGGTGGTGCCGATTCCAGGAAGATCCCATAATTTAACATTGGGATAGTTTGGATGGGGGTACTCTTTGACCTCTTCGGTGGTTTCTGTAACACCAGTAGGAGCAGCTCCCTCCTCATCATTGGACATCCCTCTGAGGGCATTAACAAAGGTGGATTTACCAACCCCACCTTCTCCTGTGATGGCGATATTTAGTGGAACATTATTTTCTCTTTCTAAATGTTGTTGAATCCTTGCAGCTGCTGCAGCAGCGTCATTGTTTTCCAGGTTTTCTCTAACTCCAGGAATTTCTTCTGGATGTAAATCGTTTGGATCCTCCATGCTGATCCTTAAACAGAAGAAGAAAACCTGAGAAAACTTCACTTTTATCTTGGACTAAAGAAAATGTGTGTATATAGTATCTACTTCTATTTAATATTATCACATAAAATCATAGATCACATGTCAGATTTAACAGAATAATATTCATTTTTTTATGTTAATAGTTTTGGAGAGAATAAAGCCGTCAGACTGTTTAAGTATTAAGCTCTGAATTTTTAGTTGGTACTCACTCAGGAACTGATCAACAGGAAAACTGTCTCGACTTACACTTTAATATACATAGAAACAGGAAAAGAAACTATTGTTTCAACTGTGGACCAGTATGATCCTCCTGCCAGAAAACAAAGAGACTTTAAGCTCAGTCATCTCAGATATAAATTGTATTTCTTCTACTTTTTTATTGTGTATATTTTCTCCTATTTTTGCATAGTATTTCTGACAGGTTATGCTACAACTCTGGGACTGATGAAGGCTTATCTTATCTTATTGGAGTCCATCACAGCTTTCTGATGTTTCGTGCTTCGTTCATATTCTTATTTTTATTTTTTGTGTTTAAATTCAAAGTCAAGAATCACAGTAGTGACAACTGTATTATTATTATTCTTACACCTTTACCATAGAGAGGTCATATTAGCCTTGAAAGGTTTAATAAAAAAAAAATGCTACCCAGGTGCCAGAATCGACAGCTTCACATGTATATGAAAGCTACATACCGACGGTGTATGGCAACCGGTGCTGAATACCTAAACATTGGCTTCCTGTTAAAATTTAAAATCCTGCTCCTCACATACAAGGTCTTAAATAATCAGGCCCCATCTTATCTTAATGACCTTGTAGTACCATATCACCCTATTAGAGCACTTCGCTCTCGCTCTGCAGGCCTACTTGCTGTTCCTAGAGTATTTAAAAGTAGAATGGGAGGCAGAGCCTTCAGTTTTCAGGCCCCTCTTCTGTGGAACCAGCTTCCAGTTTGGATTCGGGAGACAGACACTATCTCTACTTTCAAGATTAGGCTTCAAACTTTCCTTTTTGCTAAAGCATATAGTTAGGGCTGGACCAGGTGACCCTGAATCCTCCCTTAGTTATGCTGCAATAGACGTAGGCTGCCGGGGATTCCCATGATGCATTGAGTTTTTCCTTTCCAGTCACCTTTCTCACTCACTATGTGTTAATAGACCTCTCTGCATCGAATCATATCTGTTATTAATCTCTGTCTTTCTTCCACAGCATGTCTTTTATCCTGTCTTCCTTCTCTCACCCCAACCCAGGGGTCAGCAACCTTTAACACCCAAAGAGCCATTTGGACCCAGTTTCCATGGGAAAGAAAACACTGGGAGCCGCAAATACTTTTTGACATCTAAAATGAAGATAACAATGTCATTGCTTTTTACCTTTATGCTTTGTATAAACACCTAAAGTGTGTTGCTTATTAAATCCATGAAGTGCTACAGAAAAAAATTCCATTTTATTTATGTAATGAACACATTTTGAACTCTTAAAAATATAACAAAAAGGAAAGACACCTAGTCCAAGGTCTCTTTTAAATGAATTAAAATGTTGAACTCATATACCAAACAAAAACTGTAGTGAGCCGTCATCCTTTTTTTTTTCTTTTTTTGCCTGTCCCGTTTGGATCTTTTGCCATCAGAATTATTGTCTAAAGGCGAAGAAAGATGCCCAATGGATTTACTTTACCAAATGGACCATCCCAGCCTTGCCGTAATGGACTATTTGATTCACCTTTTATTGTTTATTTTATTTTCACTTGCTGAATACGGGACAGACTTTACTGGGGGAAAGAAAGGGGAGAAAGAAAGAGGGAAAGAAAAACAGCTGAGAAGAGGGACGGGGAAAAAGGGCAAAAAACAACAAAATAAGCAGACAAAAAATACATATATCAATCACCTGGATCACCTGTTGAGAAAGAAAAAAGAAAACAAGCAGAAAAAAAGAGCAACATAATAAACAACATCACAATGATATATGGGAATGTAACAGTAAAAATGAAATATTAAACACTGTGCAGCACGTAAGATCGACAACGCACAGTGTGCTTTGAGGTAGGAGCCAAAAAGGGTGTAGTTTGTGTGTGTGAGCCCCCCCCCCCCCCCCACACACACACACACACACACACACACACACACACACACAGACAGAACATATTAAGGATTATACATTAACATAAAACTGTTGTCGGAACCATACTGAATTTCGCCAGAGAAACACACACACATATGAAGAGAGAGAGAGTATGCATACTATGCAAACAGCCGTCATAATTCGTCATACAATGAGAACAGAACAAATCAACAACTGACAATGACTAATTAATATTAAAATCTGTAACATAATGTATTGTTTGGAGTTTAGTCTGTTACTGTTACTATTTTTATCATTTCTTCTTGGAGCAACTGTAACCCACATTATTTCCTTAGGGGTTAATAAAATATTCTGATTCTGATTGTTTCAGGATGACCTGCCATTATCCAATGACACATCTGCTTACCTGTATCTTTTGCTAATTTCTCCTCCTCTTCTTTTCTCTTTTTTCTAAACTGAGCACCTGATGGCTTTGAACTTTTCTTGTCCATCTTCCATTGGTTTTAATTTTGCACTCCAGTATGAACACCCATCCCCCAACCCGAGGATCACCACAACATAACCTAATGGACCTTCAACTTAGTTCACTTTGTCTAGGGTGCATTTCTGAGATTTCACACAACCCAGGATTCAAATCATGAATACATAATGGACTTGGATTTACAGCATTATGAATGAAATGTGCTCTATTTGGAAAAAGCCGCCCCCCTCCCCTTTCGACGGGTTGTGTGTGAGACTTTAAATCATCAAACTGTAAATTATAAATTGTTATTGATCCCTTTACCCCGAGTCCTAAAGTGTATATTTATTTTCTTACTCTTCCTATATATATTGTTTGTTTTACTTGCACTGCTCTAACTGGAGCCTCGTCGTCTCGTCTCTCTATATACTGGACTGTATGTAGCGGAGATGACAATAAAGTTTACTTTGACTTCAGCAGCGCGCAGGCGCACTGAGGGCTCTCGCGCTCACTTTTCGCCTATAGAATTTCGAAAAAACATCGGTGCAAATTATAAGTCTGTATTATAATGTCTGGTGTTTTCGTGTTTGTTGTTTTCTTTTTATTTTGCGAGTTGGTTATTAGATGCTGCTCCAGCCAGCCAGAGAATCCCCCGCCGCCCCGCCCTCTCCTCGCTGCGCCGCAAGCAGCAGGCGCACCTCGCAAATGGAGGGCGCCCTTACTCCCAGCAAATGGGCGATAGAAAACCGATCGCTGCCTATACCATTCCCAGTATGTGCTGACATGACGTCGGGGCAGCATGAGTACGAGCATTTTTTTTTTTTTTTTTTGCCGATGCCCGTGATGCTGCCCCCCACCACGATGCCGCCCCGGGCACCCGTGTCGCCCGTATCTAAAACCGCTACTGCCTGTGTGTACACCTGTGAGCATGAGCGCGCTTGTATTTGAAAGGTTACTTCATGTGATGATCTGCTAGAGGGTGTGGGGAGCCACAGCCCCGTCCTCCAGGGCATGAAGCAGGTATGAAGGAGATCAAGACTCCAGACATCCAGAGGCCCTCAGAACACAAGAGACCAAGGAAGACCAACAGAGGGGCAGCTGCGTCACTATCCCAGAAAGAGCTGAGGAGAGTCCCAGATGAGGGGTCACTCAGCAGCCGCGGAGCAGAAGCCGGGGGGGTGGGTTGCAGTGACGTGCCCGTGAGCTCCGCCGGCAGCCAGCTGTGCCACAGTGACCGAGCCCCAGGCCGAGAGGCCAAGGGCACCCCACCCCGAAGTGGCCCGAGGGAGCCCCAGGCTCCAGGCCCCGGCAAGCAGCCACCAAGGAGTGAGCCGGTGTGTACCCGGACGCCCATCCCCGGACACAAAGAACCACCAACGCACCGATGTCTGAGGGCGTCTGCCACTGGCAGGGGAAGTGGTGGGGGGAGATAGGCCTCCATACCTTGGAGGGCCTGAGATGTCCCCAGAGAGGTGGCGTCTGATACCCGACCTGACATATAGACACAGACATACAGGCACACACAGATACAAACATCCATTCCCACCCTCATGCTCTCATAAGCAATTACTCCACACTCAACCAACGTGGAGACAGACATAAAGAGACGCTGTACACAAAATCACACTCCCCAAGCGTACTCTAAGAACCGGGTCTAGGTACCCTTGCCCCTGGAGGGGGAAACTGCACCCAGACCCAGGTAGTGTTACACTTTTCCCTGGGGTGGAGAGAAGCAGACCGCCCTGACTCGGCAGCAGCAGGGAGGCCCCCACATTCCAGACCCCAATCGGACGGCCAACTCCTCCTCCCAGCCCCCCGCTCCAACAGCCTGCAGAGAACGGGGGTTCTCCCTGTATAAACCTCCCTCCACCCGCTCATATGTAGTGTTGATGCATGTGTGTTCTAAGTTGTATTTAAAACCCAGGAGGGCATGGAGCTACCTGCCAGAGCAGCAGGTAAGCGCACAGCCCCTCCTGATAGCCGTCAATGTCTACGTGTATTTAAAATTGAGAGGTGGGCAAAGACGCCAGGGGTGAGGTGTACACCCTGATGGTCTTTTGGATTCCGTGTAGCGTGCCCACCCCCAAGATCCTATATGTATGTGTTATGAGAGCGTGAGTAATGTGAATGTCTAAGTTGTGGGATAAAATTGAGGCACAGGCAGCCAGAAGGGGACAGAGGGGGGGATGCCTCCCCTGCACCCTGGTGACACACCCCTACCCCAAGGCCCTGCATGTGAGGGTGATTGTGGTGGAGCGGGAAGAGGGAGGCAGCTGGAGATGGGGAGGGAAGGAAGGGAGGGGCAAGTGACCCCTCCCTGGGGCCAGCTCCCCCGCTGACCCCAGTAGGCACCCCCATGCTCTGCAACCCGCCAGGGAAAGGGTGCCCAGGCCCATCCGGACTGGGGCCTAGTGCAGCAGCACCGCCCGGCCCCACAGAGCCTGGGACAGTCCACCCGACCCCACCACAGAGAAAACTGCACCCACCCCATCATCCACTCATCTTCCAGACTACACAAGACAATAGACGCCCAGGCTGAGATCTTCCTCCACCTCTCCTATATCCTGAAGAGAGGAGACCTCCTGCAAGTGAGCCGTCATCCTTATATCACCGTTGGGATTTCGCAGCCTGTAGCGGAGCCTTGACCAGAATTTTAAAAATAATTGGAAAAAATCACTCAACTGCTAAAAAAATGAAAAATAAATATTTTCAAAATATCTGACTAAGTATTAATTAATGTGTTGGTCGGGCGTGGTCTGCAGTGCCGCAGCAGGAGAGGCGGACGCACCTGAGCTCCATCCTCAATCAAGCCTTGCCGGCTTAAAGTCTGTGCTTTGTTTGCTGTTGTGTTGGTGTGTCTCGGGCTGTGAGCTGGAAAGCTACAGCTGACTCTGTGGGTACAACGACCGTGTGTGAAAAGTGGTCAATAAAGAAAAAAGCATGTACATGCAAACATCGTCGGGTCTGCCGTGGTACAATGTGACTTCTGGCCCCGAACCTCTGCGCACAGCTTCTGCAAATCGGGGCTGTACGAAGTCACTTTAATCTTTACGCAGGACTGTAAGCTGTCATCTGCGAGGTGTGAGCGGTGTTTGTTTTTACCATAGTTCATGGTGGAGAATAGCTGCTGACATACGTATGTGGATCCGAAGATCCATACTTGGCCTGCTTGGGGTTGAAAGTCTCCATAAATGCATGGAATTTCGGCGGGTATGGTTTATGCGAGTGTGACGCTTATTTTGAGCAATGAAAAATGATAACATATAATTCTATTTTTTTTATTTCAAGATCACAATAATCTTCCAATTTAGAACTACAAGTTAAAAAGAACTAACACAAATAAATTACACTTCAGTTAAATACTTATAATTTCTTTCCAAACCACCTGGAGCCACAGTATAAAGACTAAAGAGCCGCATAGTAGGGTCTACCTTACAATAAGTTGTGATTTAGCACTATATAAATAAAACTGAATTGAACCAAAAACCAAAATACTTTTTTTAATAAGTGCAATTTCTCTCTCTCTCAACAAACTGACAGAAAATAGCAGAATGAAATGGACAGACTGAGTAGTGCTCAAATGACAGGAAAACCGCCAAAATTTACCAACTTAATGGAGTTACAAGTAAGAACAAATGAGGACTGTCACATGATCATAGGCTGGAAAAATGAATATTACAACAACATAACTTACAAAGTTTCACCAAAACATGAGCTTTACCTGCTTCAGTGTTGGGATGATAATAAGTTGGAGGTCTGGTCGCCCACAGTGGAGCCTTGTTGACCTCTGTTCTACACCTTGGTGTGTTTCCTCTAACCCAACCTGAGAACAGCAGGAAGAAACTGGTTTAACTGAACCTGCTCAGTTATGTTCAGTCCAGTATTATAAGAAAAACAATTCCCTGTTCTCACAAATTTAACAATCTCATAACCACATTGAAAGGAGTCTGTTGAGGTCATTTCTAACCATGAGGCCTCCTCGGCACCTCCTCGGTGAGCTATTACAGACATGCCCACCAGGAGGCCTTAGGACAGACCCAGGATGTTTATTTATGATCACATGACATTCATGCTTTTCCTAATTAAAGTTGAGATGCAAAAGATAATTATTACCAAAAAAAAGACAAGTTCAGATAGAGCTAACATTCATGATTACACCAAAAAAACAGTGTCATGATGTTTCAGTAACTTTTATTATTCAGATATGAACTGTGTAAAAGATCACATTTGTTCCTGTATTGATATAATAAAGTGAACAGCTGGGTTTTGATTTGGATGCAACATTCAGAAAAGCATCTTGTGTAAAACTCGGCCACAGGAAACATGAGTTACCTGCCGTGACAACCTCTCTGGCTTAAAATTTATTTATCTAAAAGTTCATTTATACACTGCAGTTTCAAATGTGTCTTTAAATAATATTCTAACCCAGACGTGAGGAATAATATAATTTTACTTTGAAGTACAAAAAAACCAAAAAATTATGATTTATGATCAAAGTCGAAATCTTGTTGCTTAACAGTCTGAAAAAAGCAATTTGTGAAAAAGTGACTCATGTCAGAGTTTTTTGGGTTATTAATGCCTATTATCAGACTTAACCCTTGTGTGGTGTTCGTATTTTAGTTACTCAGCCAGTGTTCATGGGTCTGGTGGACCCGCTAGAGTTTTGGCTTTCCAAATTAACACTATCAAACAATTTTATGTTAAACTACTCAACAGATGTTTACTTCATCCCAATTACAACCCATATGAACAGCAAACATGGTTAATTTTTTCCCTTTACCTTTGTTAGATCACATTTATGAATTAATGTGCTTCTGGTTTTTTTTAATAAAGTGTTATAAAAAAATAAATCAGTTATAATCAAGTGGAGTGAGTGGAAAGACACAACACATTTACATGTGAAACAATATGTTTCACAACTAAATGGGATCAGCTGCTCATAAATGGTGACATTAGGCCCAGGGTTGTAAAACAGGGGGAGGTGGTGCACCCACTTATCCCACACTGTCCTGATGGCAGCTAGCTTGTCTCTCTGCCGTCAAGCTGGTCTGTCGTCTCGGTTATCAAAACGGATAATCCTGGAAATTTTGTGGAAGTTTTCCAGAGACATTGATGCACGGAAAGGTTCTTGCCGGTTTCTGCATCCCACAGGGATTCTGTGGATTCCCCTTTGGACCTGAAAACTCCTGCAAGGATAAGAACCCCAAAGTAGGCCCTTGGGGTTCTTAGATCAATTTGGTCCATCTCCTTCCACCTCTCTCCAAAAACACAGCTTCCTTCTAGATTACTGCAATCCAGAATAATTTTCTGGATGGAATCTGGGATGAAAAGCTCAAATGAAGACTTGATGTCCTGCACATGAGTAACTGTCAGCCATGTTGGCCCTGGCTTATCACAGTAACAGCTCAGGGTGGCTCATTTCTTGGGCAAGAAGACCATTTAATTTCACCATTTATTGACATCCATATTTCTTCACTTGCTGTCTGGTGGGCTTGTTCTGGTCCTGGAACTGGCTGCTGATGGGGTACTCGTCTTCGTTTTGTTACTAAATGGTGCTCAACCTCATCCTCTTCTTCAAAGTCACTGTCAGACTCTGAATTTTCAGAAATGTGAAATATTCTGAAACCTCTTTGTCAACATCATCATCCGAAGCTCCTCTCTCTTCCAAAATCAATATGGCCCTCGCAGCAGATAATCTTTTGCCATCTTGATCAGTTGTGATAAAGAACCACACTGGCAAAGTCTTATTTATAGTATTATGCCCCTAATTTGCAGGTGGGACAGGGTGTGAGAAAATGTGCGGGAATGTAAGTTGCAACTTTGTGCGGGAGTAGGAGGGGAAGAAAACACTATCAGCAGCACCAGAAAGGAGGAAGACAGAGTGTGGGAACACAGGACCTACACTTTCAACACTTTTATTAGACCTGGGTCCAGTGGACCCGAACACCTTGTATGTAATGTAAATGCGTGGGGAGAGGTACAGTATGAGGTCGTTGAAAATTGGTTCGGATTTATGTTCTTCACAGAAAATAAGCCATAGCCAATGAATTTCAGGTTGAAAAAATAATTAATTGTTGAATTTTTCTTTTGAAAAAAACTGAAAACGGGTCTCACAGACCCGAACACCATACAAGGGTTAAATGTGTTTAAAGTAAAACCCTACATTCAGCAGATTAGATTAACATATTATAACTTCATAATCTGAAAACAATGTTAAACATGATACATGTAAATAATGTAAGTTATTCTCTGTTCATCAGAATATATTATGATCGGATGCACTGAAACTGGCTCAATAACCAGCAGACTGTGTGATGATGAAGTAACACCCAAAACTAAAAGAGGAAGTTTTCCTCATAGTCTGGTAAAGATGTTATTTTGTCCATATAAGGTCACATCAGAGAGGGGGCAGGAAGTCATTCAGCAACCTCACATGTATGATTATTAAAAAAGTACCAAATCCATAAAAAAAAAAAAAAAAGATTTTCTATGACTAATCTCAAAAAATAAAAATGGCAACAATAGAAAAAAGTAATCTCCTCCATACCTGCTTCATGCCCTGGAGGACGGGGCTGTGGCTCCCCACACCCTCTAGCAGATCATTACATGAAGGAACCTTTTAAAAACAAGCACGTTCATGCTCACAGGTGTACACACGGGTGCTCACACACACAAACTACACCCTTTTTGGCTCCTACCTCAAAGCACAGTGTGCACTGTCGATCCTACGTGCTGCACAATAATGTTTAATATTTGGTATTTACTAGGGATGCAACAATACCAATTTTTTCAAACCGATCCGATACCGATACTTGGATCTGAGTACTTGCCGATACCGAGTACAAAAACCGATACTTCTACCACACACAAGTTAAACTTAACCAGTAGTAAAGAAACGACCCCAGACAACTCTTTAACACAAACGAAACGTTTACTGAACGTAAGGGCAGAGACAAATACTGTACAACACATCCCTTTTTTAAACTCAAATGATATTCCAATTCCTTAACCAAATGAAATACACTGTGTAAATGAAATAATTCCCTTCCAAATTATATTAAACAACCCAACTTATGTTATCACCTTTTGGTAAGTGACTCACTAATATACACTCCAAAACACGTTATATAAATCCACTAAACATACAATATTCACACATGGGCCCACACACACTCACATTCACACTTGTTGCAGGCCTGTTTGCTGCTCACGCCGGACGATGGAGAAAAATCCTCTTCTCCCCAGTAAGAGCACAAAAGTCTGACTTACAGTTCCGTTGCTCGGTAGGTCGCCGTTCACCAGTCCCACACTAAATCCACTCCCTGCGACCCGATGCTGTCTCTGCTACAGCGCGTTAGCCAGTCACTGTCCAGCTCTCCGACAGTCCTGCCTCCGTGGCGCAACCAAGCAGTCCGGGCTAGCCTTTAGCCTCGGCGGTCATGGCTGGAAACACAGTTTTCCACGGTGGTGCGACCGTTGAAACAAAAAGTCACTTCACCCACACTCTGTTGCGAAGCTCTCACACGGTTAGCTTTCTAGTCACACACTCTTCTGTGCTAGTTAACCTCAGTAAAACTAGCCGAGTCTCTCACTTTGGTTCAGCTAACCTCGTGCATCTCTCCATGCCGTTCTCTTCTGTGAACTGTGAACACCTTATGTGGCGTTCAAGTCCATGGGAATTATGAATATCTACTCCCAAATTCCCATCCGGGCTACATTAGTATCGGTTCATGGTATCGGTTGACTTTTACGAGTACGAGTACGCACACATTTTACAGTATCGGCCCGATACCCGATACCAGTATCGGGATCGGTGCATCCCTAGTATTTACTGTTATATTCACGTAGATTATCGCGATGATGTTGGTTATTATATTGCTTTCTTTTTTGCTTGTTTTCTCTTTTCTTTTTTCACAACAGGTAACCCAGGTGATTGATATATATATATTTATTTTTTGCCCCCCCCCCACTCTTTTTTTTGTGTCCTTTATCACCGTTCCTCTTCCCCACTGTTTTTCTTTCCCTTCCTCTCTTTCTTTCTCCCTTTCCTTTCCCCCAGTCATGTCCGTCCCGTATGTAGCAACTAAAAATAAAATAAAATAAAATAAAATAAGCAATAAAAACAATCAAATAGACCAATATGGCAAGGCTGGGATGGTCCATTTGGTATAGTAAATCCATTGGGCATCTTTCTCGGCCTTTAGACAATAATTCTGATGGCAAAAGAACCAAATGGGACAGGTGGGAGGGGGGGGGGGGAAGAAAGAAAGAATAGAAATAAAAAGAAATTGACTTTAGTTTAATTCATGAGATAAATTAAAAGAACTTACACTGGATTCCTGCTGAGGCTGAAAGTGAAGTGAGCAGCACACTGCAGTCAGTAACAATGTGAAAAGTTGCAGTTTGGCTTTGAGCTTTTGTGGTTAGTCACAGGAAAAACCTCCACCAAAGATAACAACGAATGAACCAATCAGCGAGTCTTCCTGAGGGCCACAATAAGATATGTAGAAACGGCTGATTTACAAGAAGTCATGTGTGCACAGCAGAACTCAGTGTACTATAGAGTGGAGAGAAAAAAAGTTTTTCTATTTTTTTGTGCTTGTCACACTTTAATGTTTCAGATCATCAAAGAAATTTAGACAAAGAGAACACAAGCAAACACACAATTCTGTTTCTAAATGAAGGTGTTTGTTATTAAGGGGAAAAAAACAAACCTACATGTCCCCGTGTGAAAAAGTGTTTGCCCCCTGTTAAAATACCTGAAGTGCCTCAATGCTATGCTTTATATTAATAAGTGTCATATAATTATATAGTGTAGTATTGAATGGACACGGCCTTGATAATAAAGGCCTTAGACTGCATGTCCTTTAGCTGGGGACTCTCACCCACGTTTATCTGCAGGAGATGAAAACAGGAACCATCTGCCAGTGGAAACTTACTAGAAGGGAGTAAGGCAAGGTCACAGCCTCGCCGGAGCTGAGAAGAGAATAACCTCTGAGTACGCTATGCAACATGGCTACTGAATGTCTGTGTAACACTGGTGTTTAGACTAGAGTGGGACAGCCTGTAATAAAACTGTTGAGCACATACCGCCATTTCGAGATCCACGGCAGACTGTCATGCAGGACGCATCTCCCTTCTAGAAGTGATTTTGTGAGAGAATAAAAGTATAAAATGTTCTGCTGAGCAGTGTGTTGTGTTCCATCAGATGCCTATGAGGAATCCCATGCATCCTATTTTGACTTTATCCTGCAGGACAGCCTCCTGAACATCCAGGAGTACCGATAAGCTATCAACCCTCTCCCCATTAATTGTTTTTAATAGTCTTTTTTACTTAGCTGACCTCACCATCATCAATACACCGCTTGATATTAACACATCCTTTAATACATCTTTTCTCTCCCACAGTCTTCTCACACATGCTTTTAACATTTAACACTTTATTTTTCTGTTCTTCTGTCCTAACGGCTATCAACACATTTCCATCCCTGAGAATTTTAGTCAGCTGCACTTCTCCAAACTTTTTTTTTCAACTCTCTAAATCAGCGGTCCCCAACCTTTTTTGCGTCACGGACCGGTTTAATGTCAGAACAATACTGTCGCAGATAAATACAACAAAATAAAATGATACGACCAAGACGAAAACTGTGGTATTTTGTAAATATCACAATAAACCCAAATTCACTGTGTAATTCTGTAACTTTATTAGCAGCGTCTCCTGAAATGCACCAACAACATTTAGAGTAGCGTCCTCCTCTCTGCCCCTTAATGCTCTCTAGTCGCTATGGTAACGCGTAAATAAGACACACAACAATGACACGGTTTCAAGCTATGTAAGATCCCAAAAGACACAGGAATAAGTAGTAGGATTTAAGAGTGTAATAACGGACTGAAACAGAAGATGGCAGCACTGCATGTACAAGGATGCCAGCTGCCGTTAAACACCAATGAAGAAGAAACTGTATCCCAGAATTCATAGCGCGGCCCTGCTCAGTTTCCAACAATGGCGGCAGCTAGTTAGTTTTAATGCTACTCTTATTATTCTTTCTGGGTCACAAAATAAATGTTTAACATATTTTCAGGCGAGAATGTAGCTGTGTAAACTTCAAATATCTGCTCAGTTTATCAAGACACTACATATTTTCAAAAGCGCTTCAACGTTTATGGAGACGTCTGTTACCCACCAGCTCGATAGCTAGCCGGGGTTCAAGGCTCACTAGAGTCGGTGAGAACACCGGACTCCCGGCAAGTCGTTTTCAAACCCACCACCGTCTTTCGCTACTCAGGTTAAACATGATATATAAGTCACTTAGATAACTTAAAATTTAAATTGTTTGGCTTTTTTCAGCATTTTATTTGTTCCTGAGTAAATCGGTTTGGAGGAGATTAAAGTTATAGTTTTTACACAGCTGAATAAACGTCAAGCAGACAACTGATTATCAGAAGTGTGAGATGCTCGAGAATATACTCCGGTGTCCCGTTATATTTTAGATAGCAAGGAGCAGACGGCTGAGTTTATTAAACTCCTCCGAAACAATCTGCAAATTTCATTAAAATTTAATAAACTATCATCTTGTCTTTATTTTTAGTTAGCACATACCTTAAACACTTAAAGCTGTAAGCTAATGATAGTTATATAAGAGCAGATGCTGCTGGTGCAATAAGCTGTACGTTTTACGTCCAATGGATGCATGATCTGATTAGTCGACTAATCGCAAAAATAATTGGTGACTAGTTGACTATCAAAATAATCGTTTGTGGCAGCCCTACTGTACAATTATTCAACTCTGGCAAAAAAGAACAGTGCAGAAAATTCGTTGAAAGCCTAAAATTACCCTGATATTCATGCCCATGATCAGTGGATGTAAAATTCTAACCACAAATGCATCTACATTTAAATCGGTAACTCAGCCTAAACAGAGCTGAGTTGCTGCTGAAGCTCGTCTTCTGTGGCCTCGTTCTTCAACTGCTGATCAAGCGCTCTGATTTTCTGTCCCAGTTTGTTCTCAAGCTGTGTTCTTATTGGTCTTTTCTGCTGGATAACTTGAACCAGATTTCTTTTCATTCTCAACTATTCATCATGAAAATTCTTGATCTTGATTTCGAACTTTCCATTGAACAACAATTTCTCTGACAGCCTCAAAGTATATTTCCATTTCTTTTTTGTATTCCTTCAAATTTTCAATTTGTTTCTTGATAAAGATAACTTACCCCTGCCTCGTCATGTTTTCCACTTTCAGTCATACTAGAAGCTGGTCTTCAGTGGTCTTCATGTTACTCCTCAGGTCTGAGGTCTGCTTTCTGGCCAGGACCTCAGGTTTTCTGTACACTACAACTTCAAGTGTGTTCTTGAAACTGAAAGCAAAGTTTTCCCTGAGGAGGGCGTTCCACAGGTCCTGAATTTTGGTTCTGTGCTGTGAGAGAGTGATCCCAGCAGACTTTGAAGCTTTAGAGAGGATGGTGTTCTTCACTTCTTGGAGGCTCTCACTGTAAGCTGGATTTAGAGCAGCCATGGGTGGACTGCCCTCCCACAGTTGCCCACAGTATTTCACATCTTCATGAACATCAAATTCAATGACATCACTGAAGCGCTTAGCATCACAAAGCTCCTCTTCAGCTGCTAGTTTGGTCATCTGGTCCAGATGTTCCTGCAGGCGTCTCTTTCTGTCCACGTTCTTCTCTGCTGCTGCAACATCTGGAACATCCTGAACAAACACACATCTGGGAGAAAGCTGAACTTTCTTTATCCTCATCAAAGCCTGAACAACAATCTGCAGAACGTCTTGGATCTTCAACACATCATCTCCAAAGAGGCTGATCAGTGTCACGTTTCCCAGACCAATGACAAATGTCGCCAGTTCATTGTCACGGTAACGAGTGGTGTTACCATCCAGCTCAGAAGCCTGCAGACCTTCAGTGTCCACCACTAGAACATAGTCAAAGTCTGTCTTCATCTCCTCTGATACTTTGAGCAGCTGCATGAAGGCACCCTTGGTACTCCTGCCAGCACCTACTGGCGCTGTCACTTGGTGTTCGCTCGCTTTGTGGTAGAGTATCACTTCCTGTTCCTGCTCAAACACAGTGGTGTTTCTGAGTAGCTTTTCTGCTTAGCAATTTAATTAAAAACTTTTAGATACATTCCTTCTTCATAGTATAATCTTCACGTGCTTCATCTGAAGCACACTTTCTGTGTACTCACTACCTAATTTATAGCCAAAGTATTCACTCACTGTCTCTGTACTGTTTCGCTAGCTTAGCTTAGCTCATAGCCGACTCGTTAGCACCATGGCTATTTCACCTGTCCCTCCTGCACTTTCCTGCTCATTGTGTCAGATGTTTAGCTACTCCTCGGCCTCCTTTAGCAGTAGTCATACCTGTAACAAATGTAGCATATTTGCAGCTCTGGAGGCCAGGATTACTGAATTGGAGACTCGGCTTCGCACCCTTCATTCACCCGTAGCTAGCCAGGCCCCTGTAGCTGGTGCAGCCGAAGATAGCATAGGCCCCGCTAGCTGTTCCCGGCAGACCCCAAGCAGCTGGGGAAAGAGGGCGGCTGGGTGACGGTGAGGAGGAAGCATAGTCTTAAACTGAAGCCCCAGGTACACCACCAACCTGTTCATGTGTCTAACCGTTTTTCCCCACTCGGCGACACACCCGCCGGGGGTCAAACTCTGGTAATTGGTGATTCTGTTCTCAGACATGTGAAGCTAGAGACACCGGCAACCATAGTCAATTGTCTTCCAGGGGCCAGAGCAGGCGACATTGAAGGAAATTTAAAACTGCTGGCTAAGGGTAAACGTAAATACAGTAAGATCATAATTCACATCGGCAGTAATGACACCCAGTTACACCAATCGGAGGTCACTAAAATCAATATTGAATCGGTGTGTAACTTTGCCAAAACAATGTCGGACTCTGTAGTTTTCTCTTGTCCCTTGTCCTTCACACCAGTCTATTAATTAACGAAAGCCTGATGCTTAGCCTCGTCCACCCCAGCTGTAAAACTCAGAAACCAGTCTTACTTGTTATCATCTATCATCCACCTGGGCCTTACACAGAGTTTCTCTCTGATTTCTCAGACTTTTTATCTGATTTAGTGCTCAGCTCAGATAAAATAATTATTGTGGGTGATTTTAACATCCATGTAGATGCTACAAATGACAGCCTCAACATGGCATTTAATCTTTTATTAGACTCAATTGGCTTCTCTCAAAATGTAAAAGAACCCACCCACCACTTTAATCACACTCTAGATCTTGTTTTAACATATGAAATAGAAACTGAACATTTAACAGTGTTTCCTGAAAACCCTCTGCTGTCTGATCATTTCCTGATAACATTTACATCTACAATAAGAGTAGTGGAGAGTAGACTTTATCAAAGTAGATGTCTTTTCTGAAAGTGCTGTAACTAAGTTTAAGAATATAATCCACCCACTGTTATCATCTTCAATGCCCTGTACCAACATAGAGCAGAGCAGCTATCTGAACGCTACTCCAACAGGTCGATTATCTTGTTAAAAATTTTACCTCCTCACTACGTACGACTCTGGATACTGTAGCTCCTGTGAAAACTAAGGTCTCAAATCCGAAGTACCTGACTCCGTGGTATAATTCTCAAACACGTAGCCTAAAGTAGATAACTCGTAAGCTGGAGAGGAAATGGCGTGTCACAAATTTAGAGGATCATCATTTAGCCTGGAGAAATAGTTTGCTGCTTTATAAGAAAGTCCTCCGCAAAGCCAGAACATCTTACTATTGTTGCAAAATCAGTTTTACCCCGGTTCTTTTATTCGTCGAAACTTCCAGAAAACGGCACCGGAACTCAGTAGTCATTTTTACAAAACTTTATTCATCTCTATTCATCTTCATTTAAGCATGCACTTCTAGAAGGGAAGACGAGGCCGGTGTCCCTCTGAAACAATCTTCACCCCTTTGTTAGTTCCAGGCAGCTTTATAGAGGCGACCCCATCATAAATCCCCCACAGTGTGCTAGAACTCTGTGTCTGTGTCTATGTGCACGAGCACGTGAATGCCTGTGTGTGCGCGTTCCCGCGTGTCTATGTGAGTGCACGTGAGTGAGTGTGCATGTGGATGTGTGAGTGTAACAGTTAAAACACTGAGTGGGTGTCTCTTCCTAGGGGCCATAAATACCATCTCCCCTCCAGACCACAGTTATCAAGTTAAATATCGCGACCCCCCACACAGGTATCCTCTGGGGAATTTCCACTCAGCAATAACTCCTCTTTGTCTTACTTTCACAGTTCAACTAGGGAGGGTCTCCTAAGATCTACTCCTAAGTTCATGACACAGCGAGGCCTTTATTTATATCCAGGGCAGTGTCAGTGTCTCTACCATAATTCTACATTCTATCTTAACACATTTCTAAACTCTAAAGCAAACTAAACATTCCTACATATCTAAACTCTAAAATAAGCTAAACATTTCTACACTATTCATCACTGATTGAAGAAAATAAGAATCCCAGGTTTCTCTTCAGCACTGTAGCCAGGCTGACACAAAGTCAGAGCTCTACTGAGCCAACAATCCCTTTAACGTTAACTAGTAATGACTTCATGAACTTCTTCACAAGTAAAATTTTTATCATTAGAGAAAAAATTACCAATAATCATCCCACAGATGTAATATTATCTACAGCTACTTTTAGTACCATCAATGTTAATGTGACCAAGTGGTCGGCGGGGTTATAAAAGAAATAATAAAATGACAACGCCACCTAGGGGAATTTCACCCCCAGGAAATATATGTTTAAGGGCCGCACAAAGTCAAGGATGCACACTGAGGCAGGTTGACTCCAATATTAAAACAGTTTTATTTATAGTAAAAGAAATAAAGGATAAAATATTAGAAGAACAAAATGTAGCGTCTTTGTTGACAGTGTCCTAAAAGTACAATAAAATAATAATGGAACTTGGACTTACCAGCAGCCGTGGACCCAAAAGAAAATCACACAAAACGAAAATCACTGCAGCCCACCAGGTGCTGTACAAAAGAAAATGTGAAAACGACCCACCACCTGAGGTCCCAGGGCCACTGGCACGTCCTTCGTCCACTGAAATAAAACAGAAATATGTTAAAAGAATAAAAGGGACACTGAGCGTCTAGCTCGCTACAGATTATAAAAAACTAAAACACACTTTAATAAAAGAAACCGCACACACGCACACCATCGTTGTATTTTTACTCAGTTGTATATAGCATTTGTATTCTATTTTTATCTTATTGTATATTTTATTCTATTTTATTCTACTGTATATAGTATTTTATTTTATTCTATTCTGTACAGTTGTGTACTGTATTTATTCTTATTTTATTTTATTCTAATTTTTGCTTCATAACTTTTGCACTGTCCACTTCCTGCTATGACAAAACAAATTTCCCACGTGTGGGACTAATAAAGGTTATCTTATCTTATCTTATCTTATCTTATCTTATCTTATCTTATCTTATCTTACCACACTGGAAGGCTTATGCCCCACGGGTCCACTCGTACTGGTAGTAGTTGTCCAAGCCTCAATCGCAAGCTGGTCTGGCTCCCCACAGGCTAAGACCAGCAACGGAGGCAATTTAAAATTCCCGGCACGACACTCGGGCAAAGGATTGCTTCAGCCCGATCACAGAAGCGTGGGCACACGCAACAATCCAGAGATAAAATAAAATAAAACCAGGCGAACCAGGAAATGGTAGGCCTACTTAATAGAACAAGATAAGACAAGATAAAACAATTCAAAACCAGACAAGACAGCAGGCTCCACCGAGGAGGAGCCCTCATAACAACAGCTAGGCAGGCGTCTTGATTCTTCAATTAAGGCTGTGCGAGTTGCCACGGAGGTGAAGGCAGCGATCAAACCCTAAAACAGATAAATGTAACCTTAGCAAGGGCGTAGATTTGGCATGGACGGAAGGGACATGTCCCCACCAATATCCAGCGATTATTGAATTGTCCCCACCAATAACTTGATCGCTTCTTGTAAAGAAAAACAAACCCGATAGAAAGAAAAAAAACGATCTGTCAACGTCTCATTCACCAAGCGGTGCAGAAAGAGTTAAATTACGTTCTCTACTGGAGTCCTGCCTCATGTGACAAATATGGCCAATGTGATTGGCTGAGCCTTCCAGGGAGCTCTGTTTAGTTTTAGCAGCAGCAAGCCTGCGCTGCGAGGACCTGCAAGGAGGAGAGGAGGATGGCAGCAAAAAGGAAGAATATGGATATAAGAAAGTATTTTTCAAAGAAACCTGTAAGTCACTTAAAGCCAAGTTAACTCATAAAATGTGTCCGTCATAATAACGTTACAGGCTATGCTAGGCTTTGGCCCACATCAGTCTAAAATTGTATGTAACCATGAATAACGTTTTTGGAAACTAACTGCACAACAGGCAGCTCTATTACTTCTCTCAGTCTCAGGGTAACATTTCTAATTTTGATTGAAAGTGTCAGAAAAAACAGCAGCCTCGAGTAAGCCAGGATATTAGTTTAAAGAGGCTGTTAAAATTATATGTCTAACATTAAAATGTTGGTGACACAATAATTTCATCCTAGTGCTACTGACATATTCATAGGGTTAATTTTTGAGACAAAATATCATGAGGTAATCATGATTTTGCAAATATTCCACCTTGTAGTGCAGTTTGCAGAAATTGTTTTAAAAATGCACTCACACTACAAACATTACTGATGAGTCAAGATCTGCACACATTGACAGAAACACTGAAGCAGCTACCCATTTTATTCTTATTGTCATGTATGTCCTATTTGTCAGGTGACAGAAGAACCAACACAAAGCTCAGAGAGCAATGGTGATAGAAGATCACAGGTGAAATTGGATGTTGACTTGGTGGTTCATTACTGTATTTGAGGCACATGTGTGACTGCATGTATTTGGAAACAAAGGGGTTTGCAAAGAAAAGCGTCTGGACTTCTTTAAGTTGCTTGAAGACGTTTCACCTCTCATCCGAGAAGCTTCTTCAGTTCTAAGGTCAAATGGCTGAGAGTCCCAGATTTAAACCCAGTGGGAGTTTCCCCCCAAAGAGGGACAAAGGACCCCCTGGTGATCCTCTAATCACATGAGTCAAGGTGTGAAAGCGGGTGTGGTACCTAATCAGCCAGGGTTTCGGGTGAGCTCATTGTGAAACCTGGCCCCACCCTATTATGTGAATTCCTGAGGTCAGATGGCCCAGGATGTGGGGAGGGAACTCAAAACTGGATTATAGATGGCCGACAGTTGGTGTCGTAAACCACCGCCTCTGTTCAAAGATGGTCACTCACAGTGGACATAGATGGCTTCTTTCACTCCTCGTTCAAACCATCTGTCCTCTCTGTCCAAAATGTGAACATTGGCATCCTCGAAAGAGTGACCTTTATCCTTAAGATGCAGATGGACTGCTGAGTCTTGTCCTGTGGAGGTGGCTCTTCTATGTTGTGCCATGCGCTTGTGGAGTGGCTGTTTGGTCTCTCCAATGTAGAGGTCTGGGCATTCCTCGCTGCACTGTACAGCATACACCACGTTGTTAAGTCTGTGTTTTGGAGTTTTGTCTTTTGGGTGAACCAGTTTGTGTCTGAGTGTGTTGCTGGGTCTGAAGTACACTGGGATGTCGTGCTTGGAGAAAACTCTCCTGAGTTTCTCTGATACACCGGCTACATAGGGGATGACAACGTTGTTGCGTCTGTCTTTCTTATCCTCCCTCGCTGGTGTGTGATCTTCTTTTCTGTGCCTCTTTGCTGACTTTATGAACGCCCAGTTAGGATAACCGCATGTTTTGAGTGCTTCCTTTACGTGTGTGTGTTCCTTCTTTTTTCCCTCAGGCTTAGAGGGAACATGTTCTGCCCGGTTGTGTAGGGTCCTGATTACTCCAAGTTTGTGTTCCAGAGGGTGATGGGAGTCAAAGAGGAGGTACTGGTTCGTGTGTGTGGGCTTCCGGTAAACTTCGATGTTGAGGTTGCCATTCTCTTCAATGTGCACGGCGCAGTCCAGGAAAGGCAAACAGTTATCCTTTGGGTCTTCCCTGGTGAACTTGATGTTTTTATCCACAGCGTTAATGTGCGCAGTGAAGGATTCCACTTCTCGTGTCTTGATTTTGACCCAGGTGTCATCTACGTATCTGTACCAGTGGCTGGGTACTCTTCCTTTAAAAGAGCCAAGAGCCTTCCTTTCCACTTCCTCCATGTAAAGGTTGGCTACAATAGGTGACACAGGGGAGCCCATGGTGCAGCCATGTTTTTGTCTGTAGAAGCCTTCGTTGTATTTGAAATAGGCTGTGGTAAGGCAGAGGTCTAACAGTGTGCAGATCTGATCGAGGGTGAAGTTGGTCCTGTCTTCCAAGGAGCTGTCTTCTTGTAGTCATTTTCTGACAGTCTCCACTGCCTCCGTGGTGGGTATGCAAGTGAAGAGGGAGACTACATTAAAGGACACCATGGTTTCATCTGGGTCCAGGGTAAATTTCTGGACCTTGTCGGTGAAGTCGGTGGAGTTCTTGATGTGATGTGGGCTGTTCCCCACAAGAGGTGCTAGGACGGTAGCAAGGTGTTTCGAGATGTTGTAAGTGGCTGAGTTTATGCTACTGACAATGGGTCTGAGTGGGACACCTTCTTTGTGGATCTCAGGAAGTCCGTAAATGCAGGGTATGGCATCCCCTGGGTAAAGGCGGTGATATGTAAGAAGGTCAGTGATTTTGTCCCTTTCAAGGTCTTGAAGGCAAGCTATAACTTTCTTTTTGTAGCTGCCTGTGGGGTTTCGCTTTAAGGCTTCGTAGGTATTGTTGTCACTGAGGAGAGTAGTGATCTTTGTGTGGTAATCTGTTGTGTTTAGGACCACGGTGCACCTTCCCTTATCAGCTACAAATATAGTGATGTTGTGATCTTTGCTCAGGGAAGCGACGGCCTTCTTTTCTTGTAATGTGAGGTTAGACGGAGGGACTTTGGCACTGGAGAGGGTGGCTGAGACTTTCATCCTCATTTGCTCTCCTTCTGTCTGTGATAATTTATTAATCCCTATGGTGGTTTCTGTGGCTGTGATGAGGTCCACTATGGGCAACTGTTGCGGAGAAATGGCAAAATTGAGTCCTTTGGCTAGTACTTTCTTTTCAGGTTCGATGAGATTCGAGTGTGAAAAGTTCTTCACCCATTTTTCCTGACTGACCTCAGCTGTGTGTTTTTCTCTGAGTTGTGTAGATTCAGACTGAAGAGTGAGTGTTTTTGAAAGCAAGGTGTGGAATTTCCTGCGTTGTCTTTCTTTTCTTTTAGAGTGTTGGGCCTGCTGAGCCTTGTCCACAAACTTGTAAACCACTTCTAAGATTGGAGAGGGTAGAAGGGTTTCCAGTTCCTGAGTCTGGCTAATCTTGCTCTGGAGGGCATCTATAGTGAAATGGAACCATTTGACCCTTAGAACTGAAGAAGCTTCTCGGATAAGAGATGTGAAATGTCTTCAAGCAACTCAAAGAAGTCCAGACGCTTTTCTTTCCAAGCTCCTTAGACTACGATGACCTGGATGACTGAGAACCTTTACAGACATACATGTCAACATCCAACTCTTTGTTTCTATTAATGTCTTACTTCATTCCTCCATCCTGAAGCTGCGGAGAAGTGTGTGAAGGCGAACTGTGTTCTCCACAATTTTCTGCACTGTGTGGACAAGAGAGGGGCACCTGCTGTGAGGTGTGTGGCACCTGCTGTGGTGGACCCGATGCAAGGCCTGGGTCATATAGCAGCAAACAACTCCTCCAGAGAGGCTGTCCTGGTGAGGGAGAAGTTCATGGCCCACTTCTCGACGGAGGGAGCAGTGTCTTGGCAGCCAAAAGAATAGCCTATTTGAAGTTCCACTGAGTTCCCCACAACAGCTCTGAGCCACCCACGAACCTCTAAAGAGTGTTCCTGCCTTTTTAAAATTTTCTTAATAAATGGAGCTCTACTCCAAAATAAACTATCCTGCCTTTATGCTCTGTTTATTAATAAACAATAACAAATATTCCTATATGACAACATGCATAAATTGACTGCCTACATTAATTCATTGTAAACATACCTTCTGACTGGGACTTCCCTGCTGCCTCTTCGTGCTGTCCCTGGTCCTCGGGGGGGGGGGGTTATGTTCTCCACGGTCCCCACCATATTGCTGGGGTGAAGGGGTCCAGAAACCCCATGACCACGAAGAACTTCTATCTCCTCCCCGATCCTCCTGCAAACTCAACTCCACTCTCTTTTTCCTTCCTCTTCTCCTTGGAGTAGGTGTCCCTGAGGCTCTTCCACTTTCTCCTGCAGATGTCCTCTGAATAAACACAAACATCTTGTTAGCGGAAAGGTATTTGTACATCAGTGGAAAAATAGCGGGACAGTAGGTGGGCTTGCTAGCTTTTGCGCGGCTTCCCCGGGTCAGTCAAAAATTTCAAAAGAGAAATGAATGAACTTACCAGGTTGCCCGATCTCTTTGCATATCTTTCTCCAAGTTAGGTCCTTTTTATTCCTGTCTCCGTAGAGAAAGCAGCTGGTTTCGTACGGCTCCAGGTGGTTTGCAACCGCGTTTATTAGCCTTTCCCCCATATTGAATGAAGAATGAATGGCTTTGGCTGGACCTGCCCCTCTGAACTAGGTCAGAGCCACGTCACCAGGCTCCTGATTGGTTGCATTGATTGACTTGAAGCTGGAGTTCAGATTTTTCCAACTCGAGCGGTAGACGTGATACGCGCAAATGCACAAAATGCACTAAACAAACTGCCGTGCGTATTTTTATTCGAGCTTCAAACACGACTGACGCGTTTTCACGACGCAAATCTGCTTCTGAGTTTTCGCGGGACCCCCAGTCGCGCGTCATCACGTTCCTCCATTGACTTTACATGTAAACCTGATGCTCTGGTCGCGTCTATCACGTTCGGTGTGAACGCACCGTAAGTATGAGGTTATCACAATTTGGAATGTTCTTGGAATGAGGATGCTCACTGAACATCCTCGTTTGTACCTGACATGTCATTTAGTTTGAAGAAAGTCAAAGCTCTTAATAAAAATAAACACAGTGGGGAAAAGATAAGATTGCAACACAAAAGCGTGACACATCCTTGATTGTTCTCACATATTTAAGACATTTATCTCTTTCAAAATTGTTTCAAAGTTGGATTCAACTGAATTCACTGGACAAAAAGAGAACTTACAGATTTTATCTGCCTCTGGTCACCCTCAAATGGTTGTGGCTGATGAAGCTTCCCTTGGTGTTAAAAGTGAGATTGTGCAACTTCCACCAAGCAGTCCGGCTCCTGGATACTTGAGTGTATATTGTTGAGTTGACACAAGGCAATCAAATAATACAGGAAGTGTCACGTGTTCAGAATATTGAGGATGAGAACAAAAACAACCATAGTTCAGAAGAGTTGGTCAAACAATGATTTTTAATTGAACACACACGTGGGGAGATGAACGCTGCAACACCAGCATCGATCTCCGCCCAATAATACACAAGCAGTCGTCTTCATAGCATCAGAGTATTTTTTATGATGCCCCCTCTTGTGTCAAACAGGTACAATACAGGCATGAGTTTCAAAACCACAAATGTTCAGTTGACGACTTGTGACACATTTAAAAAGAACATTCTCTCGTCTCCAGGCCAGGTGCATCCTGTAGCTGCCTTACTCTGCTTATCTTCTGGAACATCACGTCCTAGACAACTGCCACTTATGCAGACACAATTCTTGCAGTTACAAGCTTGCAAACTATTATTTGAACTCTTACCTAAACATGAACTTAACTACTGTGTATGTGTGTGTGTGTGTGTGTGTGTGTGTCGACCTCACTCGAACTCTGTCTTGTGAGAAGAGAGGCCAATTCTCATGTGCATAATAACCTAACTGAAACTATATATGTAATATGTTGAATAAATGTTCTAATCAAGAACGACTACTAAAAGCTTAATAAAAAGATATAAATGAATAAAAGATAATAATGAATAGCCTTTGCTCAGCTACTATTTTTACTGTAGGATTAACCTTCTAAGCTCCAAGTCACTCATACTCTGCTTAGTTTCACTTTCTGGGTGCAAAAGCACACTCTGCAAAAGCATGCAGTTTCCTGTCAAGACTTTGGCACAGACTATACTCAGAGGTGAGCCTTTCTTATATAACCCAATATAATCAGCATATAAACATTTAAGATTATAAAAAAGCATTCAAGAGCATTTAAGATTATAAATGTTAAACTCAACAGTTTAAAGTGGTTATAACTGCACCTGTAATAAAGGCTAATTGGGTGCCAATATGTTTAAACATCTGAATGCAATATCAATGCTGTAAATTATATTATTAATGCAATGGTAATGCTGATGATTATGAATAGTAGTAGTAAAATATTTCTTTAATCCCACACTAGTAAGACATGCACAGTAAGACTTATGTCAGTGTATGAGCATGAGTGTATGAGCTGAGAGTGAGCCATGTGAACTTGACAGATTTATGTGCATCGGTGCATGTAGTTTTATATCCTGGAGTGAACACAGAGGTGTTTTACAGAAGCTCTCGGAATGAGGATGTTTGCATGACTTCTTTATGCTTGCGACATGCTTTAGCTTCCAGCACCAGCCCTAACCTAAACCCTACATTAAATAATAATTATAAGTGAAACTTGGCAGAGGAAACAGTGTAATTTAAAAAACACAAGTTGCGCAATCTTTCTTTGTGACTTTCTTCTATTTGTGTTCCTAATTCCAGCTTCTCGTGTCCTTGTTTCTCCCTGGTATGCTGCTGCCGGTCCGGTGGTCTTCAGGAAAAGGAAATCTACCTGCTGTGGAAAACAGAAGGACACTCATCCACTCCTTACGGGGTTTGGCAGCTTTGGTAAATGGCCTGTATTTGTATTGCGCTTTTCTAGTCCCTAAGGACCTCAAAGCGCTTTACACAACCTGTCATCCACCCATTCACACACACATTCACACACTGTTGATGGCAAGCTACATTGTAGCCACAGCTGCCCTGGGGCGCACTGACAGAGGCGAGGCTGCCGGACACTGGCGCCACCGGGCCCTCTGACCACCACCTCCCAACTCTTCAGCCACGATCGCAACTGTTTTCTAGATTAAACTGGCTTTTCCTTCCCCTGCAATATAAATGACATGAATCTGTAAATAAAATATAGTGAACATGCTTGTGTCCAGAAGTGTGTAGTCTTACCACTACACTATCCAGCTGCCTCGTTTAACTGATAAAGTCTCCAGTGAGTATATATGCATATGTCAGAAAATGTCGGAACATTTATCATATAGCATATAGCTCTGTCAGGGGCTGGGTCTGTGACCCATCAGTTCCTTAATCTTAATTATGATTAAGGAACTGACCTCACAGCCCATTGTTCCTTCAGTGGGCTGGTTTCAGTCATTATGCAAATGTACTGTTTATAAGGTTTGGGGAAACCTGCAGTCAGCTGAGACTGAAGAAGTCACTTGGATGAGTGACGAAACGTTTCTCCCACAAAACGCTACGTCCAGATGAACAGATTCAACTTTTGGAGATTCCCAAAGGTGTCTATTTCTTTCACATTTTTTAATTTTCAACATCAGCTCCTTAATAATGTCAATAATATTCACTATACACTAAATTGCTCCTCTTGGCTCTATCGTGGCCATTTGTGGCCAATTGAAACCCATTATAACCACCTTTTTTGATTCCTTGTTACTGACAGTACTATATCATGCAATTTAGGTAAAATTGCTTTCATTCTAAACTCAACACATGAAAATTGTAGTTTTTAATGTTTTTTACCAAATTACATCATTTACCCATTTTTGGCCAAGCAAGCAATTACATGTAATATTCTGAGTTTCTAGTAGCGGCCTTTGCTGGCCTACCACACTCCAATGGACCAAAATAATGAAACAATTTTGACATAGGTTTGATCTTAAGGATCTCATAGTTTGTGTTTGTGCATGACATTGCAGTACAAACATGTATTTGCAAGATAGACTGGAATAAATTCAAATGTTACATAGGCTGCAGTGAATTTCTGTCGATGCAGGATATTGAGCTTTGAGGTTCCCAGTCAAACTTAGCTTTGAAGCACATGTTAAAAGCACTTTTACTCTTGTATTTTTCATCAAAAGATACCATACCCAAAATATCAACTCTAGAAACAAAAACAAAAACAAAAAAAACCCCAATCACAGGACATTTTGCAGAGTTCAAACCTGCAGCTGCAGCTGGAGCGCAAACGACAACAAACACTATTTGTAAACGTGTCCTGGAGTTTATGCAGGTGCAGACAGAGCTACTGCTGTAAGTAAGCCTAACAGCTTCCAGATCATTTATTCTGGCAATATGGCAAGAAGGTCATCACTGCTTCAAGCACTGCCTATATGATCTGGTCAGAGAGCAAGGACAGCAAGCAGTCCTCTGCCCTTGAAGAAAATACATCTGCCCAAGATGAAGAAACCTCTCCAGAAGATGAGGGGACAATCTTCAAAGAGGCTGACTGCATCACCACTGATGATGAGTACTAGCCAGTGCCCGAATCCTCTTGTTTGCGGGAGGGTTGGGGGGCATGGAGGTGGAGCCCCCCCCCCAAAAGAACATAGGAGCATTTTCTGAGACCGAGGAGCCGGCGACTCAGTGGATCCGCCATGAAAGGAAAACCATGTGGCTCCCACTACTGAAGAGAGACTGCACCACAATCCAGTACCCACTAGGGGTCACCCTAGTCCTGCATTAGCAGCCTGAGATCTACTTTTGACTTTTTTTATAACAAAGGAGATCTTTTAGCTGCTGTGCACCCTTACAAACCTGCACGGGAGGCCAAGGTGTGAGGATTGGAGGATTATAGATGAAGTGGAGATAAAACCTACACCAGAATAAAGCAATACATAGCATGTTGGATGAAAACACTGGAAGTTCTCAGGAAGTAAAAAAGGCATGGGGTTCAGACTCCAACTGACGGAGGAGCTCTGAGGACAATGTCTTTCCTTCGGTCACATTGGCAGAGGAACTCCTCAGATGAAAACCGGCACAGGGGAAACAACCCAGAGCTTCCTCCTCAGCTCCTCCAGTTGCAACAGAGGAAGATTTTGTTGTCTGTCTTTGGCTTCACCAAAACTACCACAGCAATATCCCACATGCCAAAGCAATGGAGGAATATGCTTCTTTTGACAGCAACACACAAGGAACCAGCAGTCGGTGATGGGGAATAAAGGATGCGTGAAAGGAACGGAACAGCAGCCCCTTGAACCAGGTGTAGAAAGTGTGCCTACAAAAACCACTCTAATGTGGTTAGTACATCTTGCTGCTAATGAGGATGCACACAGAAGCACACAGATACTGGAATATAAATTTTGATCATTTTATTGGTGATTGCAGGGATTATTTGGTCATTAAATGGCCTTTCTGGCCACTAACACACCATGTGTGACATTGCTTTTGGCCATTCACCCCCCCCCCAAAAAAAAGAATAAATAAATAAATAAATAAAGTAAAAATAAATCATTGTAACAGTTACTGTTACTGACCTGCAATGATGATAAAAAACATATTAGGTTTCACCATTTATATGCTAAAAGATGTGAACTTTATTACATTTTTACTATAATAATACATAATCTGAGTGGTATTCAAAGGGTATAATATCAGAATTTGAATTATATTTTGGTTTTTATGACTAGAAGCGGTGCTAATTTAAAAAATCAAGTCAATGAAAGTAGAAAAATGTTTTAAAATATATGAATTTTATAGCATTTTGTAAATGTAAATGGGGTGGCCATTTTTGGCCACGAACAAGCTGAGAGGGATTTTGTTTTTTTTGTTTTTCTCTCACTGCACAAAAAAACAAAGATGCATAAAACTCATTGATACTTTTAATTATTGTTATGCATCTAACTTCCATCATGGTTAGAAAATAAATCAGTTTGCATGTATTATTTAGAAAAAAAAATGGGGATTTTATGCTTTTATCCCTATGTAAATCATTAAAATTATCTGATTTAACTGGTATTTAAAGGGTTAAAATTATGAATTTGATTGAAATTTTGGTCTTGATGAACAGCACTGATACTAATCTAAAAAATCAAGTCAAAAAAAGTGGAGATTTTTCTTAATATATATGAATTTCATAGCATTTTGTAAGCATAAACAGGGGGTGGCCATTTTTGGCCACGAACAGTCTGAGAGGGAGTTTTTTTGTTTTTCTGTCACTGCACAAAAAAACAAAGACGTATAAATGTCATTGATGCTGTTAATTATTGCTATGCATCTAACCTTCATCATGGTTAGCAAATAAATCAGATGACATGTATTATTTAGAAAAAAAACTGGGATTTTATGATTTTCTCTATTTATGAGTTGTTATGATTATGTGCTCTAACTGGTATTTAAAGGGTTAAATTTCAGAATTTGAATGAAATTTTGATTTTCATGAACAGCCCTGATGCTAATCTAAAAAATCATGTAAAAAAACTGGACATTTTTATTAATATATATGAATTTTATAGCATTTTGTAAATGTAAACAGGGGGTGGCCATTTTTGGCCACGAACAAGCTGAGAGGGAGTTTTTATGCTTTTGCTCTCCCAGCACAAAAATAACAATGCATTATAATCAATGTTGATGTGAATCAATTATATGCCCCAGACTCTACTATTAATAATACAAGAAATTTCAGTAGCAATGCAATTATATAAAATTGTGAGATTTGAGGTTGTCGTCCAGCTGGTGCAGTGGACAAACAAACTGGTGTTTAAAGGGTTAAAAAATAAAAAAGTAATAATTATTTTATATTTATGGAAAGAACTGAAGTTACTTAAAAGCTTTATGCAGAAAAAAATGGCAAAAACCCAAAAATAATAAAAATTACAGACCTAATCTGTAGGTGGCCACTTTTGGCCACGAACAAGCTGAAAGGGTGGTGATTTTGAACAAGACCTGAGGGTTAAGCAGGTTAGCGAGAGCAAATCCTTCTTTTGTAAAAGTTGTAAACATGTTTTTTTCCTTCCATTTTTAAAATTTTATTATGAGTTTGAGAAAATTTATGAGAAGGTTTCATTGTTATCATATTTGTCTGCATTCACACACAAATGAACTTGACTGGGATCCCATTCATAATACAGTTGTGGCCAAAAGTTTTGAGAATGACACAAATATTAGTTTTCACAAGGTTTGCTGCTAAACTGCTTTCAGATCTTTGTCTCCGTTGTTTCTGTGATGTACTGAAATATAATGACAAGCACTTCATACATTTCAAAGGATTTTATTGACAATTACATGACATTTATGCAAAGAGACAGTATTTGCAGTGTTGGCCCTTCTTTTTCAGGACCTCTGCAATTCGACTGGGCATGCTCCTAATCAACTTCTGTGCCAAATCCTCACTGATAGCAACCCATTCTGTCATAATCACTTCTTGGAGTTTGTCAGAAGTAGCGGGTTTTTGTTTGTCCACCCGCCTCTTGATAATTGACCACAAGTTCTCAATGGGATTAAGATCTGGGGAGTTTCCAGGCCATGGACCCAAAATTTCAACGTTTTGGTCACCGAGCCACATAGTTATCACTTTTGCCTTATGGCACGGTGCTCCATCGTGCTGGAAAATGCATTGTTCTTCACCAAACTGTTGCTGGATTGTTGGAAGAAGTTGCTGTTGGAGGGTGTTTTGGTACCATTCTTTATTCATGGCTGTGTTTTTGGGCAAAATTGTGAGTGAGCCCACTCCCTTGGATGAGAAGCAACCCCACACATGAATGGTCTCAGTATGCTTTACTGTTGGCATGACACAGGACTGATGGTAGCGCTCACCTTTTCTTCACCGGACAAGCCTTTTTCCAGATGCCCCGAACAATCGGAAAGAGGCTTCATCGGAGAATATGACTTTGCCCCAGTCCTCAGCAGTCCATTCACTGTACTTTCTGCAGAAGATCAGTCAGTCCCTGATGGGTTTTTTTTTTGAGAGAACTGGCTTTTTTGCTGCCCTTCGTGACACCAGGCCATCTTCCAAAAGTCTTCGCCTCACTGTGCATACAGATGCACTCACACCTGCCTGCTGCCATTCCTGAGCAAGCTCTGCACTGGTGGCACTCCGATCCCGCAGCTGAATCCTCTTTAGGAGAACATCCTGGCGCTTGCTGGACTATCTTGATGGCGCCAGCAGTATGCACAGCGACACGTCCGTCAACTCTGCTAGCTTTGCTTTGGCTTTCGCTAGCCTTATCCTTTTCTATTTTATCCCAAAATGCCCTTGCTCTGCGTGTGTACAATCGCCAGTTACTCTTAGAAATCAAAGCATCGTATGACCTGGCTCTTAAACAAACGGAGACAGGAGATGATTATGGGCCTCCTTAAACACTTTGAGCCCCGTATTCCAGCTTATCTGTGCCAACACTCCTACACCACTTTTTGGAAGAAGTGCCCGAGGAAACGAGGAAAGCGGGCTGGTACACTCTACAACTACTGGACCAGCAGAGTGCATCTTTAGATGGATCCTGCTTGTTGTCCCTGGAGCTCCCACGTCACTTGATCCCCCGCTCTCAGCATTCTATTTCCCTAAGCGGCCTCCAACCCGTGGAAGCGGTGTGGACCACAGAAATCTTCGCACACTTAACCGAGCTGGAACATCTGATGTTAGGATCTACACACTTCAAATGGCTTTACTAAATGTAAGATCTTTAGAAAACAAGACGTTTGTATTAAATGACTTCCTAAAGTCACAACAGCTGGACTTTCTGTTTCTGACAGAAACCTGGCTTCAACCCGGTGAGTCTGTAGCTTTTTCGGAACTGGTTCCTCCTAATTTCTCATTCTTCAGCCTCCCTCGGCCCTCTGGTAGGGGGGAGGCTTACCCACCGTGTTCAACGCTCGATTTCGTTACCATCAAACATTACAGCACGATTCATTTTCTAGTTTTGAACTCCAGCTGTTTGAGTTACACCAGCACACTGCTGGGCCTTTGTTGTGTGCCCTCATATACCGTCCTCTCAAGTTTAATAAGGATTTTATCAAAGAGTTTTCAAGTTTTATGGCTGGAATTGTTCTTAATTTTGACCGTATTTTAATCCTTGGTGATTTTAACATCCATGTCTGCTGTGACTCTAAACTTTTGGTCAAGGACTTTTTAAATATTATTGACTCTTAACTTGACCCAGTGGGTTACTGGTCCCACGCATGAAAAAGGTCACACACTGGACTTGGTGCTTTCCCACGGGCTGGATGTGTGCATCATGGAAATATCCGAGTTGCACATCTCTGATCATCTTCCTGTGTTGTTCACTCTAACGCTGCGCTGCTCAGTAGATAAGCCGTGCGCCCCAGCGCGCAAAAAGCGAGCGCTTAATGCTCTAACAGCGCCCGCTTTTTCTGCTGCCTTTATGGATTCTGGAATAATGAACTCCAACTTTAAAACTGTTGAGGACCTTTCGGACATTCTTCATTCCACCTGCACTGATATCTTGGACTCTATTGCTCCGCTCAGGACTGTGCACACTAAGCATTTATCAGAGCCATGGTTGAACGAACATACGCGCTCCCTTAGATGTGACTATAGATGCGCCGAAAGGAGATGGAAAAAGGACAGATTGCACGTTTCCCTACAGTTAAAAACTAACAACCTGACTACCCCACATACATATTTTATGAGTTTTTTTTTACTCAGAAGTACCACTGCAGGACTTGGTTGTGCATTAGCAACTAAAACTTAATTTGAGCCTGAGAGGGTTAAGGACTTTCTGTCTTCCTGCTTACCAAGAAGCTGTAAAAACTACAAAGGCACAGTTTGTCTCAAACTCAGTGTCAGTAAACAGTCACAGGCCTCAGGTACTTTTTAATGTCCTTAATTGCTTTCTTAGTTCACGTGATAATGCTGGAGTCATTTCTTCACCAAGTATTTGCGATGATTTTTTAGCATTTTTTTTAATGACAAAATTCTATCGATTAGGGTTCTTGTCTCGTCGTCTGCTGCTTCAGATCCGAGTCTTTCTCCTATGTGCTCAGCTGTCTTAGAGCAGTTTGATCCTGTCTCCCTTGATGACTTGACTGCAGTAGTTTGTAGTGGTGCAATGGATTAAAAATCTCATGGTTCGGATCGGATCACGGTTTTAAAGTCACGGATTGGATCAATTTTCGGATCAGCAAAAATAGAAAAAAAGGACAAAAATTCCACTCGCCATTTACTTATTTAAGTATTTTTTGTCTATTAAAAACATTCAACTGAAGACTCATTCCACGCACTTGTATAAAAACAAATTAAGGTGCAATATGGACATTATGGACCATGCTGGGCATCCTCTGCATCCTCTGCACGCGGCCATAAACAACCAGAGGAGTCTGTTCAGTGACAGGTTGCTTCTCCCAAAGTCAAGGACCAGCAGACTTAAAAAGTCCTTTGTCCCACACGCCAACAAACTGTTTAACTCCTCGCTGGAGGGGAAACGGGGACAGAGGAGCGGGGAACAAGTAGCTGTAGTGCCTTTTCACTGTGCAATAGTTTTTGTTAATGTCCAGCGGTGTAATAGACTCACAATACTTGAAATGTGGCGTTCCCTTGTATTCTTATTCCTATTTATTCTATTTATCCCTTTTGTATACTCTGTATTTATAAATGTGTATATATGGTATATTTCTGCTCACATTCTGCACCTTCTGTGGGTGCTGTGCTACTGGAAACTGAATTTCAGTTTGAACCCACCTGAGGGATAAATAAAGTTTCATCTAATCTAATGTAATCTATAGGGCAGTGCAGGGCTTTGTAGCTACCACTCCGCTGTGATATAACGAGGGGTCACGGTCACGTGGCTTTCCGTTGCCCTGGAGCTCCACCCATTTGTAGTTAGAGCAACAGAAGATGCCTGGGACAGTTCAGCCATAACTTTAAACTTCTCCTGCTCATACATGCTTGGAACGATCTTGTCACTGAAGTGGACGCGCAACGAGATATCATAGCGTGGCTCAAGCACGTTAATCACAGTTTAAACTCCTTGTTTTGCACAACAGACGACGGCCTCCCGTCTGCAGCTAAACACCCCATTAGCTTTAGTAATAGCTTTAGCCCGGTCGGACTGGGCAGCAAAGGGCTGCTTAAATGCCGCAAACTCCTCTGCTCCTCACTTGGACCGCTAGCGCTGACCATAACTACCGCTTGACAGACCCACCGCGCACCATACGCATACTTTTTTTTTTCTTTTTCGAATCTTCGGATCACGTGCGTACCAAACCGTGGAGTGGGATCGGTTCGGATTTCGGATCAACCGTGATCCGTTGCACCACTAGTAGTTTGTAACCTAAGATCATCACACTGCCCCTCTGATTGTCTCCCACCAAGCTTGCTTAAAAGCACTTTTAATACTGTTGGGCCTTTTATCCTGAGACTAATTAATACGTCCCTTGGTACAGGCTGCTTCCCATCATGCTTTAAACAAGCTATAGTTCAGCCTCTTCTTAAAAAAAAATAACCTCGACCCAACTGTTCTTTCCAGTTGCAGGCCTATCTCAAAGCTTCCTTTTCTATCTAAAGTTTTGGAGAAAGTGGTCTACCTACAGTTGCAGGCCCACCTTGATTTTAATATGATCTCTGAAAAATTTCAATCTGGTTTTAAATCACTACATAGCACTGAGACAGCACTTTTAAGGATTTTTAACGATATTCTTTTAACTCTGGACTCTGGCAGCCCTGCTGCCCTTTTATTGTTGGACCTGTCAGGTGCTTTTGACACGGTCGACCATGACATCCTCTTATCACGGGTAGAATTTCATGCTGGCCTAAAAGGATCTGCCCTACAGTGGTTTCGGTCCTACTTGTCAGAAAGGTCTTTTCATGTCAATATGGGCCCCATTACTCCAAAATAGCCCCTCTTAAATACGATGTACCTCAAAGCTCTATTTTGGGTCCTGCCCTGTTCGCACTCTATTTGTTGCCATTGGGCTCCATTTTCTCGCGTTACAGTATTTAATTTCACTGTTTTGCTGATGATTTGCAGATTTATCTACCTTTAAAAGCAGGGACAGACCATCCCCAGCTTTTATTACGCTGCCTTGACTATGTCAAACAGTGGTTGTCCTTAAATTTTTTAAAGCTAAAGGAAAATAAAACTGAGGTTGTCATTTTTGGCAACGTTAATCATATTGACAGCACTCTGGGCGCCCTTTCCTTGTATTGTAAAACACATGTAAAAAACCTCGCTGTCTACATTGATGGTTCTTTTAAATTGAATAAGCAGGTGAGTGCAGTAGTTCAGTCCTGCTTCTTTCAGTTAAGACAGCTAACCAAGGTAAAGCCATACCTCCCGGCTAACGTCTTTGAGCGTGTTATTCACCTTTTCCTGACTTGCAGGTTTGGACTACTGCAATTCATTGTATTATGGTCTAGATCAGGCCACCATCCATCGTCTTCAGATGGTTCAAAATGCAGCTGCTCGCCTGCTAACTGGTACCAAACGGAGAGAGCATATAACCCCAGTGTTAGCTTCTTTACACTGGCTTCCTGTCTCCTACAGGATCCAATTTAAACTTTTACTTTGTTTTTAAGTCACTTAATGCCCGAGCCCCCCTTACCTGTCTGAGCTCCTCTCTGCCTATGCTCCAGGAAAAACCACGAGGTCTAGCTCAAAATTAATGCTGTCCATCCCACGGACTTATCTCAAATCTCGTGGTAATAGATCCTTCTCTGTGGCAGGTCCCAGACTTTGGAATAGTCTCCCCTTAAATATTAGATCTGCACAAACACTTGAGCAATTTAAATCATTACTAAAGACACATTTTTATGCCCTGGCTTTTAATACACTATGACCCAATATTATATTGGTCTTATTTGAATTAGTTTTAGTTATTGTTTTAATTCTTTTATTGTCCGATTATTGTTTTATATTGTTATTATTGTATTACATTGTTGCTTTTTAATGGCATTTTTATTTTGTTAAGCACTTTGTGCAGCATCGGCTGTTTGAAATGTGCTATATAAATAAACTTGACCTTGACCTTTCTTGAATGCCCTGAAGCCTTCTTAACAAGAATTGAACCTCTATCCTTGAAGTTCTTGATGATCCTATAAATTGTTGATTTAGGTGCAATCTTAGTACCCACAATATCCTTGCCTGTGAAGCCATTTTTATGCAATGCAATGATGGCTGCACACGTTTCTTTGCAGGTCACCATGGTTCACAATGGAAGAACAATGATTTCAAGCATCACCCTCCTTTTAACATGTCAGGTCTGCCATTCTAACCCAATCAGCCTGACATAATGATCTCCAGCCTTGTGCTCATCAACATTCTCACCTGAGTTAACAAGACGATTACTGAAATAATCTCAGCTACTTGAATGACAGCAATGAAATGCAGTGGAAAGGTTTTTTTGCGATTAAGTTAATTTTCATTGGCAAAGAAGGACTATGCAATTCATCTGATCACTCTTCATAACATTCTGGAGTATATGCAAATTGGTATTACAAAAACTTAAGCAGCAACTTTTCCAATGTCCACATCTCCTCGGCTCGTCTGAAGCTGAGATTCAGTGGGGAGCTCATACTTGTGAGCACAAGAGGACTCACTTGTAGAACTTCTATCAGACACTTTTCATGGAAATCATTCAGTACCCACAGTGGGCCTACAGACTGTGAAGCCTTCGATTTATTATTTATTGCTGCAGTCAGTGGAACATTTAGAGCAGGGCTGTCTGACTCCAGGCCTCGATGGCCGGTGTCCTGCTGGTTTTAGATCTCACCGTGGGTCAACATGCCTGAATCAAATGATTAGTTCATTACCAGAACTCTGGAGAACTACAAGACATGTTGAGGAGGTAATTTAGCCATTTAAATCAGCTGTGTTGGATCAAGGACAAATCTAAAACCTGCAGGACACCGGCTCTCGAGGCCTGGAGTTTGACGCCTGTGAAATAGAGAATAATGATGAATTTGATGGAAACAGGTTTGAACTGATTATATCTAAATGAAATGTGTAATAAATGTGTAAAATCAGCTCCAAACGAATCATTAAAGAAGAGCAGTTTTTCACTGTAGTGAGACAGGAAGTCAAAGTTTCAAGTTAAAACAAGTAGAAGAAGAAACATGGAGCTGATAAAGGCTGTGTCCCAATTCAGGGTATGCACGCTTGAAGTACGCACACTACGCGTACTACGTACGGTGCGTACTATAAGTACGGGAAGTGCGGAAGTGAGAAGCTTGTGAAATGGGACGGTCTAGCCTTCATCGCGCTGTTCAGGTTGCCTAGCAACCATGATACTAACCGCGAGAAACGTGTCATACAGCAGTGTGTGACAGAAATGAAGGAGAAAAAATGTTTGTTGGTCCTTCATTTTTGTCATGACATCACTTTGTTTAGTTGAGTATCTGAGGCTGAGACCACAGGACTGTAAAACATGATAGTTGGGCTTCATTTCTGTACTGAAAAGTCATTTTAAGATTAGCTAGTAAATAACAATTAGCTAATGCTGTTCATGAGACTAAAGTCATCTCACTTTGGCAGTGTAAATATAATATGGGCAATATTAAAGTTAGTATTTTATTAATCTTTATTAGTTATTACAACAGTGAGCTTCAACTCTGTGTCAAAGATTCAAGTTGCAGTTTTAAAAATTTATATTTCCTATCACCTTAAATCTTCACTCAAAGAGAAGTATCTTTGACAGTGTATATACAGATGTATTCTACATAAGAGACAAATATTGTTTTTTTTAATATGTTGGCATTACTAAATTTGGCTCAATGCTTACATATATATGTAAAAAGAAAATGTACAAGCTGTGATAACTGTTTCTGATAGAATGAAGACTAGACTGATATATTAAATATTCCTTTATTAGGTGAGAAAATCAGACCATGTCATAACTGCTTTAAGTCATACAGAATAGATATCAGAGCCTTAAACAGGCTGACTTCTGCTAAATGGGTCAAACTGGGCAGAAAGTCTACAAACACATAACATACTTATAGAATATGATGTAACACTATAGATCAACTTACCTCAGAATATATAAAGCATACAAACAATTACAGCAATATGATTAATTAATTAATTTTTTTTTTTTAATTAATTTTTTATTTAGGACAGTGCATGCTAATGAACATAAATGTAAAAACAAATTACATGAATGTAAACATGCCAGATTATAGCCAAAGGCTAATTTCCATCTGTTGTCCTTAAACATAAAAAAATAGACATAATAATGATGCAACAAACACAGCAGTGCTACTAATCCAAAATACTCAAAGCTTCATAGAACTGAAACAAACATTTATTTTTAGCTCCATTCTGCTGCTGATACATACTTTAGTTTTCTGAACATTAAACTTGTTGCTGCCTTTCATAGTCTTTAAGCTGTGATGTAATTCGCCTTAAAATGTGGCCTTCAAGGCTGCAGAACCTGAATTGGGATACAGCCCAGGCGTGGAGCAAGTAAGTGGAGCTTGTTGTTGGTGTGTGACGAAAGTGTAAGTTTGCTTTGTTTCCTCCTTTAACAGTTTGTCTTTAGGAACTTTACTGTTTGTTCAGCTCATGTTTGAGTTCTTCACACAACAAACTGTGTGTGTTTGTATTTCCAGTCTCTCCATTAAAGTCAGTGTGTAATGTTTTCCTGGCTAACATCAGCTGTGTGCAGCTTAGTTCCAGCACAAATCTGCCGCTCCATAGTTCACGGTAACGGACTCACAGCTGGACCAACGAGGCCGAGTGTGTCCGCCACTCTGAGCTACGTTCGTGTTCATGTTCTTATAGTTTGTACTTTGTGAGTTCAGTCAGAGTCCACAGAGGACGCAGCGTACGTGATGACGTCACAGCCCTTTACCTCCTTTACTGTCACTGTGATAAATATACCAGCTTAGTCCTGGTGGTTACCTGGTTTCATGTTTCCTGCCAGAGCAAATATACGTTTTTAAAATATGTTTTAGATATTTGAAGTTTACTCATCCATGACTTCCCCTAAAAACTTTATTTAGTGACACAGAGACAGAATTATTTAAAAACTTTACTCTAGTAGTTTACATCTAGTGGACTGATAGTAGAGCAGCTGATGGCAGCTTCCTCTGCCTCACACTGCTGTCTGACTGCATTCAGCTGACACTGAGATGAATCAGGAAAGAAGCAGCTGATATTTGGACAGCACACATGATGGAAAGGAGGATTTCAGTTGATGTGCACATGAATGATTTCCTCTGCATGTGAAGGTAGAAAGTGTGTGTGAGCTGATGTGGATGTGAATTCTTTGGGTGAATTCTGAGCTTTTTGTGGATACCATACATGTCCATGTTTGCATAAAAGACCTGACAGTTGGAGGGTTAAACTGCAGTTCACCCCCTTTGCCCCTGCTACTGGGGGCGCTGGGGCTCAAGAGGTAAAAAGAGACATTATGGCTCAATAGAAGCTCTGAGAACAAAACCTGAACTCAAACTGCTCAAACTCAAAATATTCTAAATAAGTAAATACATTGGACATGTGATGAGATTCATGTTCTCTCTCATTTTTTACAGATCAAAGATGGAAAAATCTGTTGAGGAGCAGTTGCTGAACATGCTGGAAGATTTGGGAGAAGAGGAGCTGAAACTTTTCCACTGGTACCTGGAGAAAGCACCCGGAGGTGATTTCACAACCATCAAAAAGAGCCGACTGGAGAACGCAAGGAAGGATGGACGTCATGAAACCGTGAATCTTATGGTGGAGACATACACTACTCACCATGTAATGGAGGTGGCGGAGTTGATTTTAAAGAAGATGAATGAAGGTCAGTCAGAGAAAAAAGACATGAAACACTCAGTGCAGTATCAGGACAACACTGTCACAGTTTATGGATTGAAAACTGAGGCTGTTTTAGTCTGAACTTTCAATTGTGTGTCTTTTCTCTTCTAATTTTGTTTGATTACAAATATTATATTTAGATGTCTTGATGCATGCTCAATCATGCAGGTAAGTAAATCTCCAAAAGTTGATTTTTTTTCATCTGGATGTAGCATTTTCAGTGGGAGAAACGTTTCATACATTGTTTCGTACATCTGTCACCATCTTACAATGCTGTGATGGCAGCCATTCCCCAGCTCTCTGTGAATGGTACTCATGGTCATTGGTCAGTGGGCTTTGATCAGTGGGTTTTGGTCAGTGGTTGTTGATCAATGGTCATGAGAATTTGCATAATTACGATGAAGAAACTGACCTCCCAGGCCATTGTTCCTTCAGTGGGCTGGTTTCAGTCATTATGCAAATGTACTGTTTATAAGACTGGGGAAACCTGCAGTCAGCTGAGACTGAAGAAGTCACTTGGATGAGTGACGAAACGTTTCTCCCACTGATAACCCTACTTTCAGAACAGAATCAACTTTTGGAGATTATATTTAGAGTATTTTGAAGCCATGCAGGTCTTCATTGTCAAACAAACAGTTCCTGATTCATGGTGTACTTTACTCCAACAGGGAAACCCTCAGGCCAGGCATCTTCATCCTTTTTATCACAAGGTAATAATTCCTTAGTTTGTCTCAGGAGCCATTGCTAAAGTAGAAACACATGAAGCCTGAACTGACCGATGAGAACTCTGGTTGTTTCCATGTATTGTCAGCTCTGACCCCCAATAAGTATAACAGCAGTTACCTACTGTGGAATTACAGGGATTATTTTACATAACCATCATCTTTATCATTGCATTAATTATCATTTCATCCAAGCATTTATTGAAGTTGCTGGCATTATGTTATAATTTGTATTACAGGGGTTATCATAATCAAATATTAACATGTTTATTGCAGGTGCAGTTAGAACCACTTAAATCGTTGAGTTAAATCTATAATCTTAAAAGCTTATATGCTGAGTATATTGTTACAGTAAAATAGTAGCTGAGCAAAGGCCTGAATGTATTCAGCTTCTTGTTGCATTTGAGTTTGCCTAGTAACAGGTGACAGAAGATGGGCCAAAGAGGAGGACAAGTCCATGGGGACCTCATCGCCATATTTGGAAAAGGATGCCAGAAAGGGGAACTCCTGTCTCTGCAGTTATCTCTTAAAATTGATCAGTGTCTGTAGAAGAGGCAAATAATGTTCTTAAGATGCAAATTATGTGCTTGTAAACGCAAGAGGGGGCGTTATAATACCCTGATGTTATAAAAGCAATCTGAAGTGTATTTTTGGGTGGAGATCCACGCCAATTGTGTGCAGTAATGGTCTGCCCGCACGTGTGTTCATTAAAATCAATTGTTTGACCGACCTCTTCTGGGCCATCATTGTTTTACTCTCGTCCTCAATTTCGGACCTGTAACACTACCATAGTATCTTTATTTATAATACACTTTAAAACAGCCATAGGTGACACAAAGTGCTGTACATTGAAACTAAATAATAACAATACATGAGATGTATATATATGTAAACAATTAAAAAGATCAAATAACTAAAACAGACCAAGTCTCACCGGGTCAGAAAGAATAAAATGGGTTTTAAATTGTGTTTTTGAAGTGGACAGTGAAGGGGCCTCTCTAACATGTAACAGCAAGTTATTCCATAACTTATGAACAATGATAGAGAAGGCCAAGTCCCATCTGAGTGAGCTGGTCAGCTGACCTGAGAGACTGATGAGGTGTATAGGCGTGAAGAAGGTAAGGCAGGGCAAGACTGTGAAAAATGTAAAACTCAACATAACAATTTGAAAATGAACTCTAACATGCCAGTGGAGCGAGGTCATAGAGCGGTGTTTTGAACCAGCTGAACATGCGAGAGTAATGACTGACTCCCACATAAAGTCAATTACAATAGTCCAGAAGGGATGAAATAAAAGTATGTTTCAAAGTGCTGCCTAGAAACCACATGTTGTACTGTGTGTGTATGGTTGTGTGTGACAAATGAAAAATGTTGAACTTGAAAGAAAACATTTCACTGCTGCCGGTTGCCTAAAATGCCTAAAATGAAAAAAGCCGAAGGTCAGTAATAATAGGTTTAAAATATACTTCCCAAAGCAACAGAGAAGGACTCATATGGGCCTCTAGGCCCAAACATTTTCACTGAGAAAACTGAGTGCCACTCGAAGGTTTAATAATCCGACAGTGCCAAACAGGAGTGCTTTGAGTGTTCTGGGAGAGTATAGAAGCAGTATATATAACTCAGTCCATTACAAATGTAAAGAAAGGAATAAAAAAAAAAACATGTTTCACAGAGAAAGTTCTCTCTGCCAGATAATACCTAAACCATTTAAGTTCAGTGCCCCTAATGCACACTAGGCCATTTAATCGAGATATTAGAATATTGTGGTCTAATGTTTCAAAGGCAGCGGACAAGTCAATTAAAACCAAAACAATGTGGTTCTGGTTTTGCACTTCTAGGTACTTGTTTCATTAAGCTTCAGGTTGTACCCCTGTCTCATACTTCCTATATTAGTTAATTTGTTTTAACTCCTACTTGCTACCGACTTTTTGTCTAGTTTGGTTTTTATTTTTGACTTTTGATGATTACATTTACCTATTTATCATCCACTTTCACATTCCCAGTCAACCCTTAGTGCATAAGTACTCCTGACATGTATATACTGGTATAATTATAACTCTTAATTCTTCTTCTCGTTTTGTATAGGTTCTTTATCATACAATATAAAGTGCCTTCAAGTGGCAGTTGTTGTAATTTTGGGATATAATTTGTAATTATAATAAATGTAATTTATGTCAAACATGTTTTATTTATTTATTTCTTTTTTGCTAATTAGTTGCATCATTCTTACCTCAGAGGATGTTTTGCTAAAATAAAAAAGAAACAGGGCTTTGATGTCTACAAACTGTTTAAATATATCGAAAAACATTACGTTAACTCCCATGTAATTAGTTAAAATTTCTCACGAAATAACTTAGATAAACATCTGACATGATGTGATAGTGAATTATTAATAAATAGAAAAAAGGCTTCAGTTACACATGATGCTGTAAAAAAACAGACACACAAAAAACAAACCATGCAAAAGCTTAATAATTAGGGGTGGGTTTTAATAATGGATTTGTGGTGGACCACTGGAGGGCTCCACTCACACCCAGTTCTCAGGAAGTGTGGTTGCTATGTTTTGGAGGGAAAAGTGTTCAGTTGTGTTGTGATGAGGACTAAACGAGGAGTGTTAATCGAGAGCTCTCGTGTCGTCTGTGTTTACCTCCACATTGGTGACCCCTGACTCGAACATGCTGCAGTCCGATGGTGGCACCGACTCCGCTCTGGATGCATCAGCAGCCGCCAGCCCTCTGCCTCCGGCTGCAGCTGCGTTTGCTGTGCCGGTCGAGCTGCCGGACTTTTGGCTTCACGATCCCCCGTCATGGTTCGTGCACGTGGAGGCTCAGTTCGCCCTTCGTGGCATCTCGGCTGACGACATGAAATATCTCCAGGTGGTGGCCTCTCTCGACCCGCTAGCCACCCGTCGTGCGTTGACTCTCCTCCGGGACCCACCCGCCCGAGGGAAGTACGCCGCCCTTAAGGAGCTGCTTCTTCGGCGCTATGCCCTCTCCGACGCAGAGCGAGCCGAGAAGCTCCTCTCCCTCTCAGGCCTGGGTGGCGGTACGGCTCTCGAACTGATGGAGCACATGCTGTCCTTTCTCGGTCCGGACGACGGGGGATTCCTGTTCGCCCACATCTTCCTCCGACAGCTGCCGGTGGCCGTGAGAGCCGGCCTCGCCAACTCTCCGCTTCTTCCTCCGACAGCTGCAGGCGGCCGTGAGAGCCGGCCTCGCCAACTCTCCGCTTCTGGGCACGAAGGATTATCGCTCCCTGGCTGAGGACGCGGATCGTATTCTCTTGGCTACCCGCGCTTTCCACGATCACGACCTAGTTCCAGCCTCGCCGGCGGCGCCTTCTACTTCCCCGCTGACCTGCCCCGACGTGTCCGCTCCTTCGCTGGTGGCAAAGGTCGCGGCACAGCGACACCGCGGACGGGACCTCTGTTTCTACCATCAGCGTTTTGGCCCTAGAGCACGCCGCTGCTTGCTGCCTTGTGCTTTTCCGACCCTGGGACACGGGCCCCGACAGCGCGCTGTAGCGGCCGCGACCGCTGGCGACAAAGAAAAACTGCTCTTCATAGAAGACTCGCGCTCCGGGAGACGTTTCCTGGTCGACTCCGGCTCCCAGAAGAGCCTCCTTCCCCCGTCCGGCGCCGACAGTTTAGCAGCGGGCTGCGGACTGCAGCTTATTGCGGCTAATGGCTCTCCCATCGCAACGTTCGGGGAAAGGTTCGTGACTGTTTGTTTTCATGGTCGGGATTTCCTATGGACCTTTGTTGTTGCCGCTAGTTCTGTACCTATTTTGGGCGCTGATTTTCTTTGTGCCCACGGACTGCTGGTCGATGTCGCTAACAGACACTTAATCGACGCCCAGTCTTTTTCTTCAGTGCCCTGTTTCACTCGCGCCATCGAGCCCCTGAATCGGTCTAATTTGGTGACTTCTGGGAATGTTTTTCAGCGTTTGCTCTCTGAGTTCCCTTCACTGACTGTTCCTAATTTCTCAAACACGGCAACGAAGCACGGGTTGAACATTATATTCCGACGGTTGGTCCCCCGGTGGTCGCACGCGCGCGCCGCCTCGACCCCGCGAAACTCTCCGTCGCTCGGGAAGAGTTTGCCGCTATGGAGCGCCTCGGCATTGTGCAGCGCTCGAATAGTGCCTGGGCTTCTCCGCTACACATGGTGCCCAAGTCCGACGGTCGGTGGCGGCCGTGTGGGGATTTTCGCCGTTTGAATAATGTCACGGAGAACGACCGTTACCCCATTCCCCACATACAGGATTTTTCCGCCCACCTCGCCGGCACCTCGATTTTTTCTAAAATTGACTTGGTGCGGGAGTATCACCAGGTTCCCGTGCGCGCCGAAGACGTTCCAAAAACTGCCGTTATTACCCCTTTCGGCCTGTTTGAATTTTTGCGCATGCCGTTCGGCCTGAAAGGCGCCGCCCAGACTTTTCAGCGGTTGATGGACTCTGTCTTGCGCGGGCTGCCTTTCGTCTTCGTGTACCTTGACGATATATTGGTGGCCAGCTGTTCTGAGAGTCAGCACGCGTCACATTTGCGTCAGGTTTTCCAGCGCTTGGCGGCACACGGCCTGATCGTCAACCCCTCCAAGTGCCAGTTCGGCTTGCCGGTTCTGGATTTCTTGGGCCACCGCATTTCCGCTGACGGTGTGGTTCCGTTGCCGGACAAGGTCCGGGCCGTTTCGGCTTTTCCGCGTCCCGCGTCCGTTAAAGCGCTGCAGGAGTTCTTGGGGATGGTCAATTTCTACAACCGTTTTCTCCCCAGAGCTGCGCACCTGCTGCAGCCTCTCTATGCTGCTTTGAAGGGTAAAACTGCTAAGGACCCGATTGATTGGCTCCCTGAACGCATCCAGGCATTTTCTGAGGCCAAGGCCGTGCTGGCAAACGCCGCCCTGCTGGCCCACCCGTTTCCGTCGGCGGAGATTGCGTTGACCACCGACGCGTCGGACGTGGCGGTGGGCGCAGTGTTGGAGCAGCGGGTCTCCGGTGTCTGGCAACCGCTTGCCTTTTTCAGTCGCATGCTTAGGGACAGTGAGCGCAAATACAGCGTTTTTGACAGGGAGTTGCTGGCCCTGCACCTCGCGACCCGGCATTTTCGTTTTTTTCTAGAGGGTCGGAGTTTCACCGCGTACGTCGATCATAAACCCTTGACATTCGCGATGTCCAACGTCTCTGACCCGTGGAGCGGGCGCCAGCAGCGCCAGCTGGCAGCCATTTCCGAGTTCACAACTGACATTCAGCACGTGGCTGGTAAGTCCAACTGCGTGGCTGACTATCTATCCCGCGCGCTGGTTTCTCCTGTTTATGTTGGCATAGACTTTGACGCTATGGCCGCTGACCAACGGGCGGACCCGGACGTCCTTGCCCTTCGGTCTGAGCAAACGGGCCTTGTGCTGGAGGACAGACTTTTTCCAACAGATATGTAACTTACATCTTTATGATTCATTTTAGAGTTTCTAAAATCAGATCTTGGATCAGTGAATGTGCTGCTGATAATTCTGTGTTTTCCAAAGGTTGCATGAAAGTATCAGTTCAGGTTAAACTGGTTAGTTTGCAGGGCTGTGGTGAAGGTTACAGAGGTGCTCGATGCAGAGCGTGCTCAGTGTTCGAGCGCACCATGATTAGCAGACGCCAAAGTCAATTTTCTCTTTTGAATGCTGGCGTCACAGAGTGCAGGGTTTGGATATCAGCGACAGAGTTCATGTAACATCTGTTTATACTGTACACAGAGTTTGCAGCACACCATGGGGGTTTTATGATAGGGTCGCTTCTACAAAACTGTGTTTCACAGACAAAGGAGTAATGATTTGCAGAGGGACACCGGCCTTGCACGTCTTCCCTTCTAGAAGATGCATGCTTAACTGAAGATGAATAAAGATGAATCAAGGTTTTGTGAAAATGACTACTGAGTCCGGTGCCGTCTCTGGATGCCCGAGGAATAAAAAGAACCGGGGTGAAACTGACTTCGTAACAATAATAAAATATAACCCCAACAGCAAATACTTGAGCTACCAGATTGTACCTACATCTTTTTCAGATGTTCATATTTTAAGGTCTGGTTTTTGTCTCACCTTATTGCAATTCCCAATGTCTCTCTTTTTTTCAAATATAAATCTGTTACCTCGGTGTGGCCAGAACAACATGGTGAACCCAAAATACAGACAAAGATGAAGTAACTGAATATTACTAGATGTGAAGACTTTATTTACTCACGGGAACTTGTAACTTTGACTTTTTAACATGAACTGTGAACTATGGCAGAAGTCAGGTGCTTGAAGCTGTGAGCATGAAGTGAGCTTTGTGGTATGTTTCGGGAATGGGTCTTGTTTCCAAAGATGGTGATCTGAATCACTGTAACAGAGGTAGAGCAGCGTCAGAAAGATCTCTGAGATAAGAGAGATAAGAGATAACTCTTTATTGTCATTGCACAGTCATACATAGTACAATAGTACGATGAAATTGGAAAACTGTCCTACGTCGGCACTACATGTAACACAACACGACACGATATGACACATTACAACGCAACACAAACAACACAACACAGTATAAAAAATTAGTAATAAAAAAGAAGAAGAAGTGTATTTGTATTGCACACTGTTATTATTGCACATTAATTATTATTGCACCTTGTTATAAATATAAATATGATTATTATTACTGTTTTTACTGTTGTTAACACCCCCCCCCCCAAAAAAAAAAAAAATTCCAGGAAGGTAGCCAGTCAGGTCAGCTATTTGCATTGATCAGGTCTATTGCCCTGTCTTGAGTCCTTGAGTCTTTGTTCGGGACCTCAGCAGCCTGAACCTCCTGCCAGACGGCAGCAGCTTAAACACCCCGTGTCCTGGGTGTGTACAGTCCCGTAGGATGCTGCGTGCCCTCTTGAGACAACGAGTGCTGTCCAGGTCCTTCAGGGAGGGAAGAGGATGTCCAATGATTTTTTGGATCAGATCTGGCTGCACTGTAATGCACACCATCACCGGATCTAAAAGCGGCATCACGTTGCTTCAGCAGGACCTGGACCTTTTTAGTCATCCAGGGTTTCTGGTTGGAATACACCCGGAGACGTTTGTCCACAGTGACACTGTTGACACAGAAGTTAATATATGAGAGCACTGATGTTGTGTGCTCTTCAAGGTCCTGATGTTCAAACACGCTCCAGTCCGTGTTTTCAAAACAGTCCTGCAGCTGATGTGATGCGCCTTCTGGCCAGGTTTTCACAGTTTTTGTGACTGGGAGGGCTCTTCTCCTAACGGGAGTGTATGCAGGGATCAGCAGCATGGACATGTGGTCTGACAAACCTAGATGTGGTGGAGGATATGGTAAGTGAACGAGGTTATCTTCAATGTCTTACTTGTCAGCAGCTGGAAAGCGACTTGGGGAAGGCAGGTGGTGAGGTCTGGGTGAGTACTTGTTAGCGTTGAATCCAGGCGATTTGGTCCAGTAAGTCTAAGAGACGAAAGGCATTAATGTGGCTGTGAGTGAATCAAGAAGACCAGCATCCAGGAAAACTTGACTGACCTGCAAGGGTGAGTAGATGATCCGAGGATTAGGAGGTTAGCAGACTTGTTGAGTGTGCTGGTGTTATATTAAGTCCAGTAGACTACTGGTCAGATCAAGCGATATCGATTTTTTTCATCAACTAATCTCATTTAATCAATTTCATTTGAAAAAAAAATAACATTGAGCCTTTGTGGATGTATTTTTTTTTTAATGAATCCATCCAAGTCTCAGTAAACTGCCACATTTGTCTTTTGTAACATAAGGCAATTAAGATTCCAGCATGTCCTGAAACAGTGTTGAAATATTGCAAATGTAGTAGCTCCTCATGGCACCATGAATATACTTTAACACAAGTGTTTCATGTCTTCTTGTCACCACTTTTTCAGACTGAGTGGCTGTAACCTGTCAGAGAGAAGCTGTAAAGCTCTGTGCTCAGTCCTTAGCTCCCAGTCCTCTAGTCTGAGAGTGCTGGACCTGAGTAACTGTGACCTGCAGGATTCAGGAGTGAAGCTTCTGTCTGCTGGACTAAAGATTTCACAGTGTGCAGTGGAAACTCTCAGGTCAGGATTCAAACGTTAACACATATGATCATTTAAAATGTGAATTATATTATTGATTGACTTATCAGTAGAGCTTTTAGCTGAACATTTGAGTGGATTATTAGACTCTGAATTACTCTGAAAATTTGTCACAGTCATATGTTTGTTTATTTTTTTTTTTAAATCATATACTGGCCAATTTACATAAATTTGGCTAATCTTCCACAATATATACATTTGATTTCGTTAGGAATAAAATGTCCAAATTACATATTTTGCTGGATATTGGGTATTTATGAAATTATTATGTCTTTAATGACACCACAGTTCCATGTTTAGGAGGTTACTGGTGGTATTGTTTCAGTGTTTGAGTTTTCCTTGCAAAAAAACATCTGATATTTAACAATACATATTTTAAAGCTCTTTTCTCCAAAGGGATTTGTAATAGTGATGGTAAATTTGATTCTTTTTACAGAATTGAGTCACTCACCAAAATGCATCAGGTTTTTTAAGTCATTTGAGTCACTGAGTCAGTTGCCCAGAGAGTGCCAAAAATTTACTTTTTCACTCAAACTTAATTTGTTTTTATTTTCATGTAAATTCTATTGCTATGATGAGTGATTGAAAAATAAAAAAACTATTTTATCGAGCAAAAAAAAATTAATATTTCTAAAGGGAACATTTATTGTATTTTTATTAGTATTTCCTCAGATGTGTCAAATATATATTTTCTCATCTAAATAATTTAGTGAAATAGTAAATTTCAGATTATTTTACTTACATTACTGCAACAGCACAATACGAGTCAGACGCTGCATTTTTTTTTACTAGTGGTGGAACTGAGTTCATATATGTTTTTTAGTCTGCTTATCACCTTTGCACAAAAAAACAACAAAAAAACAACAACAACAACAACAAAGTGTAGACTGAATATTATATTGCATCAGTCAGACTATCAGGCTTCATCTCAGATGAAGGAGTGACTCTTCCATGGTAACAAAACTGAGTTTCAGCAGCTGAGAGGCAGGAGGGAAGGGTGAGTGAGTGGTCTTGATGCATGCTCAGTCATCCAGGTAAGTAAATCTCCAAAAGTTGATTCTGTTCATCTGGACGTAGCATTTTGTGGGAGAAACGTTTCGTCACTCATCCACGTGACTTCTTCAGTCTCAGCTGACTGCACGTTTCCAACCCTATAAACAGTGCATCTGCATAATGACTGAAACCAGCCCACTGAAGGAACAATGGGCTGTGAGGTCAGTTCCTAATCATAATTATGCAAATTCTCATGACCATTGATCTACAACCACTGATCAAGGCCCACTGATCAAAGCCCACTGTTGAATGGCCATGAGAACCATTCACAGAGAGTTGGGGAATGGCTGCAATCACAGCATTTTAATCATTATTTTAAAGGCTGTAGATTGGAGCCATTGCTCTAACAGTGTATAAATATAATAGGGCTTGGTGCTGATGCTAACAGTTCTAGCTGCTTCAGCCTTTATTTACACATTATAAGCACATTTAGCTTATTTTAAACATCTTGATGCATTCTCAATCATCCAGGAAAGTAAATCTCCAAAAGTTGAATCTGTTCATCTGGACGTAGCGTTTTGTGGGAGAAACGTTTCGTCACTCATCCAAGTGACTTCTTCAGTCTCAGCTGACTGCAGGTTTCCCCAACCTTATAAACAGTACATTTGCATAATGACTGAAACCAGCCCACTGAAGGAACAATGGGCTGTGAGGTCAGTTCCTTAATCATAATTATGCAAATTCTCATGACCATTGATCAACAACCACTGACCAAAACCCACTGATCAAAGACTACTGATCAATGGTCATGCGTACCATTCACAGAGAGTTGGGGAATGGCTGCAATCACAGCATTGTAAGATGGCGAAAGATGTACCCTTAGGCCCCCTCCTCTATTCAGAGATGGTCTTTTCCTTTTCACGTAAATGGCCTCCTTGACTCCGCGCTCAAACCAGCGTTCCTCCCTGTCCAGGATCTGTACATCCTCATCATTGAAAGAGTGTCCACTGGCCTGTAGGTGTAAATAGACTGCAGAGTCCTGGCCTGATGAGGTTGCTCTTCTGTGTTATGCCATCCGCTTCGCCAGAGGTTGTTTGGTTTCCCCGATGTATAAATCCTGGCAATCCTCCTGGCACTTAACAGTGTACACTATGTTACTCTGTTTGTGTCGGGGGACCCGATACTCCTGACACATACGGGATCACTACAGGTTTTCACTTGGGCAGCAGTTGTCCTTCTCTCCTGGATCGGCTGGAGCTTTCTTTAGGTGCCTTTCCAGCTTTGACAAAAGTCCAGCTGGGATAACCACATTTACTCAGGGCCTTCTTGATGTGATGTTCTTCTGCCTCCCTGGCCGCTGTGTCAGTGGGGATGGTGTTCACTCTGTGCTGTAGCGTCCTAATGACACCCAGTTTGTGCTCCAGTGGATGATGAGAGTCAAACCTTAGATGTGGGCGACCGTGGCTCAGGGGGTTGGGAAGCGCACCTGTAACCGGAAGGTCGCCGGTTCGATCCCTGGCCTCTCTGTCCTGGTCGTTGTGTCCTTGGGCAAGAAATTTTCCCCCAGCGCCTACTGGTGTTGGCCAGAGGGGCCGATGGCGCGATATGGCAGCCTCGCTTCTGTCAGTCTGCCCCAGGGCAGCTGTGGCTACAACCGTAGCCTGCTTCCACCAGTGTATGAATGTGAGCGTGAATGAATAATGGCATTGTAAAGCGCTTTGGGTGCCTTGAAAAGCGTTATATAAATCCAATCCATTATTATTATTATTACTGATCCGTATGTGTAGGTTTACGGTACACGTCAGCTTTTAGATGTCCCCCATTACTGATGGAAATCTCACAGTCTAAGAAGGCTAACCTGCCACTTTTTCATGTCCTCCCTGGTGAATTTGATGTGTCGGTCCACCGAGTTAATGTGATCCGTGAATTGTGGTACGTCCTATGATTTGATTTTCACCCAGGTGTCATCCACATATCTGAACCAATGGCTTGGTGGTGTTCCAGGGTAGGATAGCAAAGCCCTCTTTTCCACTTCTTCCATGTACAAATTGGCCACGATGAGTGAAACTGGGGAGCCCATGGCACACCCATGTTTCTGCCTGTAGAACTGACCCTTGTATGTGAAGTAGGTGGAATTAACACACAGTTCCAAAAGCAAACGCACTTGGTCGATGCTGAGAGTGGTCGTGCTGCTGAGGTTGGTGTCATCCTGTAATCTCTTACGGACTACCTCCAACGCTTCCGTGACTGGGATGCAAGTGAAGAGAGATGTAACGTCGTACGAGATCATGGTTTCATCTGCCTCCATAATGACATCTCTCACCTTCTCAACAAAATCCAGGGTGTTCTGGATGTGGTGTTCAGAGCTGCCCACCAGCGGGTTGAGGAACGTTACGTTCCTTATTTTAAACAGTATATAAATCAGCTAGTACCGCTGGGACTTTATATTTTCACAAGCCAACATGAGCCAATCAGTGAGACGTCTAGCCATGACAGTTGTATGTTGCTGTGAGAAGAGTCGGGCTACATACAGTGATGCTAGTGTTAGCCATGTTAGCTTGTTAGCTTCTGTGTTTTTGTAGTTTAGACTTCTTGTTTATTGTTAGCTGCTCTGTTTAGTTGCTTTAGGGTTTCTTACTTTACTTTTCCTGCTTTATTTTGGTAGTTATCATGCCTGGTGTCATAAGTTTAGCTATGACGCTTCCTCCCCTGACATTGTCCACATTAGTTTCAGCTGTCAAAGGTTTTATTGAGTGTTTTCTATTTCTTCCATTTGAACAATAGTGGTGCACTCTATGTTTGGTATGGAACGCCAGGACTGCCATAATGAATTAATTAAGTACACCATTAAATAATTAATTAAATGTGGCAGTAATTAATTAAAATAATTAATTACATAAATATTTACGACACATGTAATTAATTAATTATTGCCACATTTAATTAATTATTGCCAAATTTAATTAATTATTTTTTTATTTCACATTTTAATTAATTATTGCCACATGTCAAGAGGAGAAATGTTTTACTGCTATTATTTGCTGCTATTTCTATAATCATCATTACCATTTCATTATTAATAGTGATGTTGCATTCAGATGTTCAAATATATTGGTATTATATCAGTCTTTATTACAGGAGCAGTTATAACCACTTTAAGCTGTTGAGTTGAATTTATGATCTTAAATGTTTCTGTGTAGACTGCAGGGACAGGAAGTTACATGTGTTTGAAGTTGCATGCTTCTGCAGAAGTGAAACCGAAAGCAGAGTCTAAGTGCAAGTTAAGAGTAGGGTGTCTTTTATGCATTTATCTTTGATTAAGCTTTGATTAAGCTTTAAGTAGTTGTATTAGATTGAAACATTTGTTTTATATATTTTACATGTAAGTCAAGATCATTACACACAGGATGGCCTTAGCCTGGTTGCCTAAGTTGAGGTCAACTAAGGTTCAGAGAGCACATGCAGCGTGCACGCACAGACAGATGAGACATACACATATTAGATAGACTCCTTTGAGTAGGTAAGAAGTCGGGGGGGTGTACGTGTTAGCCTGTTCCAGGAAGTACACCAGATGTCCCAGAGATAAGCGACAGCGGAGATGAGCTCAGGGGAAGCACCTGCCTTCGGCGCGAAGATGATGTTCTGTTTAAAACTATGTTAAAGGTTGTTGACAGAACGTTTGTGGTTTTGAGTTGACGTATGCTGTATTGTGTCTGAGAGGGGGGGGGAGCAGTATCACCCCTAACCCTATAAAACCTTTGTCTGACTATTGTAAAGTAGTTCGACGCTGAAATATGCACAGCGTTCGGACTCACACATGTGTTCATTAAAATGCCGTCTAATTGCACCAGGCTGGATCTGTGGTTATTTTTGGATTCCCCCTCAACATTTGAACCTTAACACACATTTAAATAATTATTTAATGGTGTATTTATTTAATTCATTTTGGCACAGTTGACTCCTTCAGGTCTCATCATGAAATAATTTTATCTGTCAACCTCATCCATCAAACTCAGTGGGTGGGGTTAACACTGATCGAGTCAAAACCATTGCTTTGGCCTGGTGGCCGTTGTTTTTAGCACACAACAACCGGCATGTGGAAACTAGCAGAACTGAACTTTGAAAAACCCTGTTTGTGTGTCACCAAATACCGTTTTAATATTTTTTTAGCCGAGAATGTAGTGGTTTAATCTTCATATGTCTGGTCGGTTTGTCAAGATACAGCCTCTTTGCAAAAGTACTTCGATGATTTCGGAGATGTGTGCCCAGTCTCACGGCAAAGCGTGGGATAGACCCTCTCGCCTCGCAAGCAATCGAGCTGTTATTACCACCGACAAAGCGCAGGCCCCGGTACACAGCTGTAATAACCCCGCTGACACTGACTTCATTTACTGAGGTTATATTTATCAGGTTTTTATTTCCTGATGTTCTTATGTGTCCTACGTGTTTCAGTCCCCAATTCTGAGTTATAACTAACATTAAAAACATGTTTAAGGAGGAGAGAGAGCAAATAAATTTGATTAACAGCTGATCTTTGGGTTTTTGTTCAGTAATCAGCGTGACCTGCGTATAAACGCATACAAGAGATAACGTTGGTGTTTCCGTCATGTAGTAACTGCTGGCTTTAACTGTACAAAGGTTGTTCAACACTATGAAACACATACAGACTTCATGATGTTCAGCTAATATTTTTATTGTGAATATTAATCATGAGGGTAAATGGCCCTGTACACCACGGAGCGAGGTCAGCAAATCCACGATATCGTCAGCTCTCTGGGTTAACACAGTTTCCCAGCTGACTAATCTAACTGTCATCTACGAATATGTCACGGATCATATCAATATGATTTTACAGAAAATCATCCTTATTACTGCCAACTATTCCAGAGACGTGAAAATCTACAGCATAAAGAACAAAACAATATAGCAGTCTGTTAGAAGATTATTGAACATGTATGTGATCAGCTCTATGAAATGTATTCCTTAATTCATCATTAAGCACATGTCTATATGACTTTTCACCTAGTAACTTGTGTGCTGAACTTATGCAGATACTAACCGCATCCTGTGGTTCTGAACATTTAGATGTAGAGAAGACCAAGCTCAGCTCTTTTACCAGAACATACAGATGTAGAAAAGGGAAAAACCCTCTGCCTTGAGTGATGTTATCTTTGCACACACACACACACACACACACACACACACACACAACAATCTTGTATAAATAAAGGTCGCAGGCAGTCGTGGGGCGTAGTTCGTGCGTTGCATGACTGCCCCTCGCGAGTGAAAAACTTCTGCAGTATTTGTGTGTTTTCTAACTCAGACGTCTCAGCTGAAGAACGGCAGGGTGATTTAAAGAAATCCTCTGTCACAGTCTAACGCAACACTGTAACAGAGATGAACCGTCAGTTTGTCGCAGATCAAAGTGGAATGAAAGTGATTGGTTGAACAGGTGTTCGTGGTCTGTGTTTTCTGCATTTTCATCAGCGTAAGAGACTCAGCAGCAGATTAGAATAACAGTTATACATTTAATAAATCACCAAATGAATACACGCAAGAAACGAGCAAATCTGTTCCGACAGTTTGAGTTTGTGTTCCCTCAGCTGCAGACTCGCTGCTGTTTAACTGTTTGAGAGGAAGATTAGATATAAAAAAAACCTCAAACATAGACTCAGTCTGCGTTCACATTTGATATGAGGCCAGCACGTATAGTGGCTGTGTCCTGTTTTAAGATCATACATGTAAAATTGTTGTCTGACCTGCGTCGATCCAGCCACTCAGAGTCCGTGGTTACCATGGTTACTGCATAAGCAGCTGTAATGTAAACAGCTGGCACTGCAGAAACCTACCGGCAACATGAGTGTTTATGTTTGTCATTGCAAAAGAACTGTCTGAATGGTTAACTCAAGTTAACTTGGATAAATTATAGTTAAGGAGTATCACAGATAACGCCCATGTGAGCTGTGTGACTGTTCACCACTACACTGAAATCAGTAGGCTATTACTGAAATACACGTGCTATATCATAAACTATGTTAAGGGAAAATCCCAAACAGAAGGCTGCCAAAGTAAAACAGAGACACAGTGAGACAATATAATCAATCACATGTACATGGGTGAATCGTCTCGAGAGAGAGTCACACAGTACTCTTCTTTATTGCAGGTTATATAGGCATGTAGGTTACACAGCAGACGGAGGCAGTCTCCGCCTGTTCTCAGAATATAGATTGCTTAACTGACAAATGCATATCTTACTAAACATTCTGTCCGTACTATACTAAACGTCTGCTTAAGTGGCACTTTCCGTTCCTCTTTACACAGGAACTTGTCTTCACAGGCATTTGATAAGCATAGGCAAGGCTTCATGTTTATCAGAGTGAATCGTCATTCAGAGTTTACACAATCACAAGCAAAGCATATCAGGGTGAATAATAAACAAAATCTTTTCACATTTCCCTCCTGTTGTTTAACTTTCACACTAGTTAAAACACCATTGGTTTATTATCTGTGCATGATTTCTTGCAGCGCATTTTTAATCAGCACGTCATACATTGGTGTATCACAGTATTTCAGTGTCAGGGGGATCATCATCATCTTCGTCCATGGGCAGTGTCAGGTATGCCTGCACATGAACTGCAACAACTTTATTAATCATTGATTGTACACATGGCAAGATACAAGAAGTAAAACAACAGAGTAGGAGTAGAAGAACTCCTACAAAAACCAGTCCTTTTATTAAAAGAGATTTCCAGGAACCACTCAACAGCCAGGTAAGCCAATCTTTAGTGTTCGTGACGTAGTCCTGTTGCTGAGCGTCCCTGAGTTGTTTCAGCGTGCGTAAGGCGTCGGTCATGTTGGAAGAGTGAACATTGTCTGGAATGTACGTACAGCATGTGTTGTTAAAGAGTATACAGAGTCCTCCTTTTTCAGCCAGAATCATGTCCAGTGCGACTCGGTGTTGCATCACAGTTATGCGCAGGGCATCAATCTCTTCATTTTGTTGATTGTTGATTTTGCACGAGGCATTCAGGAACAGTTCAAAGCGGTAATCCAAAGTTTCAATTCTTAACATGTTCTTTCCGGTGCCCACCCATGGAAACAGTGAGTGGAGGACCTTTTGTCCGGTGGTCCAAAGCTTAAATTCCTCTGGCACATCACTGCCATAGATGGGGTCATGTGGTTGTACTGCGGAGATGTCTCGTCGTCGTCTTGTAGTCTGAGAGCTATTTACAGCTGACATCCTGAAGGTGTGGTCTGAAATGAAGATTGGGGCACAGGTGCCCGTCCATCCGGGTGGCAGTATGAAGTAGGCACGTTGTCCACACAGCCAGGCCATTCCCTGCACCCAGTAGGTGCCGTTGCTGGGCGCGGACGTGTTTACAGGTGCGCCCTCTCCGTTGGCAGCGGTTTGGTTACAGTTGGTGGTGTTGCCTAGGGGTCTGTTACCGTTGTCTTGTCGGTAGCACATGGAGTGGTTCTTCCGTGGGGTTTGGTCCAAGAACACTGGGAAGTGTATAGACGTGTTCCGATTCGTCACGTTGAAGTTGATCCAGAAGAGCTGGTCACACGTTCCGTTGTCAAGTCCAGCGTTTTCGACGGTGATTACCTCGTATCGGGGTGGTCCCTGGAAGATACTAAAAAGGTTAAGCGAATAGATGATAGAACTTGTCTCATTAATGATGATTTTCTTATGTTGATAGCCAATGCCCGCGAAGCTGGCAGCGCACTTGGCTTGTGTTTTATTCATGTAGTTTCCATAAAAGGTGGGATATGTCAAGGTGCATGGCATGTGGGAGCAGACGTAACATGCAGTGTTATTAGACTCTCCCTTAGTTCTGTCATGTACGTAGCGGTACCATGCGTTATTCATCCATGGGTGAATGTGGTCTTGTGTCATGTCACGAAGGTGTGAGTTGTCATGTGTCCATCTCGTCCGTAGGTGGTGTTGTTCATCTTCCTTTCTTTCGGGTGAGTGTCAATAAACTCACCAGCAATGCAACACTAGCCACTAAAAGGATGAGCGTCTTCATGATGACCAGACACACCAAGTCCTATAGGTGAGTAGACTAGGGGCGAGAAGAACAAGGGCGGGATTTACCCAAACAGCCCTCTCTCCACCTTCCTAGATCACCTACAGGCAGGGGCGTCGGCGTCTTAGGCGTTTAGATTCTCGCTTACTTTCTTACAGTGGCTCTGGTGGATCCAAGATGGTCTCTCTGCTATTTTGCAGGCAGTGGGAGTGGTGAGCAGCACCTGATAAGGACCTTCCCACCTTGGTGAACTCCAATTTTTCCTTTGGAGTACTTTGATCAGGATCCAATCACCTGGTTTCAACCTGCAAGATACTGGAGAAGATTCGGAAGGCAATTTATTGTTTAAAACAATATCTTTGTTTTCCAGCAGTTTTGACATCCATTCTGCTAGTGTAGTTTCTCTGATTGATTTATCTAAAGGTTCACTTGTGATTGGCAGTGGAAATAATCTGCCATGGATGATTTCAAAAGGTGTAAGTTTTTGTGAACCATGTGTTAATCTCATCCACATTTTTACTAGGCCTATGCACTCTGGCCACGGCCTTCCTGTTTCTTCCATACATTTTCTGAGCCTCTGTTTTATTGTGCCGTTTGTCCTTTCTACTAGGCCGGCACTTTGGGGATGATAAGCACAGTGATATTTGATGTTAAACCCTAGTGCTTCAGAGACTTTGCTGATTACCTCATTGACAAAGTGTGTCCCATTATCTGATCTTATCAGAGTGGGGATGCCATATGTTGGAATAAAATGGTTACAGGAGAGGTGGAGGAAGATCTCAGCCTGGGCGTCTATTGTCTTGTGTAGTCTGGAAGATGAGTGGATGATGGGGTGGGTGCAGTTTTCTCTGTGGTGGGGTCAGGTGAATTGTCCCAGGCTCTGTGGGGCCGGGCGGCGCTGCTGCACTGGGCCCCGGTCCGGATGGGCCCGGGCCCCCTTTCCCTGGCGGGTTGCACAGCATGGGGGTGCCTACTGGGGTCAGCGGGGAGCTGGCCCCAGGGAGGGGTCACTTGCCCCTCCCTTCCTTCCCTCCCCATCTCCAGCGGCCTCCCTCTTCCCGCTCCACCACAATCACCCACACATGCAGGGCCTTGGGGTAGGGGTGTGTCACCAGGGTGCAGAGGAGACATCCCCCCCCTCTGTCCCCTTCTGGCTGCCTCTGCCTCAATTTTATCCCACAACTTAGACATTCACATTACTCACACTCTCATTACACATACATATAGGATCTTGGAGGTGGGCACGCTACACGGATTCCAAACTACCATCAGGGTGTACACCTCACCCCTGGCGTCGTTGCCCACCTCTCAATTTTAAATACATGTAGACATTGAGGGCTAGCAGGAGGGGCTATATGCTTACCTGCTGCTCTGGCAGGTGGCTCCATGCCCTCCTGGGTTTTAAATGCACCTTAGAACACACATACATCAACAGTACATATGAGCGGGTGGAGGGAGGTTTGGAGTCTTCCTACACCCCCGTTCTCTGCGGCCTGCTGGAGCAGGGGGGCTAGGAGGAGGAGTTGGCCGTCCGACTGGGGTCTGGAATGTGGGGCCTCCCTGCTGCTGCGGAGTCGGGGCGGTCTGCTTCTCCCCACCGCAGGGAAAAGGGTTACACCACCTGAGTCTGGGTGCAGTTTCCCCCTCCAGGGGCAAGGGTACCTAGACTCGGGGCTTAGAGTACGCTTGGGGAGTGTGATTGTGTGTACAGCGTCTCTCTATGTCTGTCTCCACGTTGGGTGAGTGTTGAGCAATTGTGTATGAGAGCATGAGGGTGGGAATGGATGTTTGTATCTGTGTGTGCCTGTTTGTCTGTGTCTATATGTCAGGTTGGGTATCAGACGCCACCTCTCTGGGGACATCTCAGGCCCTCCAAGGTTTGGAGGCCCATCTCCCCCACCACTTCCCCTGCCGGTGGCGGACGCCCTCAGACATCGGTGCGTTGGTGGTTCTCTGTCTCCGGGGGTGGGCGCCCAGGTACCCACCGGCTCACTCCTTGGCGGCTGCTTATTGGGGCCTGGAGCCTGGAGCCTGGGGCTCGCTCGGGCCACTTTGGGATGGGGTGCCCTCGGCCTCACGGCCCGGGGCTCGGCCACTCAGGCACAGCTGGCTGCCGGCGGAGCTCACGGGCACGTCACTGCAACCCCCCTGGCTTCTGCTCCGCGGCTGCTGAGTGACCCCTCATCTGGGACTCTCCTCAGCTCTTTCTGGATAGTGGCGCGGCTGCCCCTCTGTTGGTCTTCCTTGGTCTCTTGTGTTCTGGGGGCCTCTGGATGTCTGGAGTCTTGATCTCCTCCATACCTGCTTCATGCCCTGGAGGTCGGGGCAGTGGCCCCCCACACCCTCTAGCAGATCATTACATGAAGGAACCTTTTAAAAACAAGCGCGTTCATGCTCACAGGTATACACACGGGTGATCTCACACACAAACTACACCCTTTTTGGCTCCTACCTCAAAGCACACTGTGCGCTGTCGATCTCACGTGCTGCACAATAATGTTTAATATTTAGTATTTACTGTCATATTCCCATATATCATTGTGATCTTGTTTATTACTCTTGTTTTCTTCTGCTTGCTTTCTTTTTTCTTTCTCAACAGGTGATCCAGGTGATCGATATATGTATTTTTTGTCTGCTTATTCTGTTGGTTTTTGTTTTTTGCCCTTTTTCCCCGTCCCTCTTCTCATGTTTTTTTCTTTCCCTCTTTCTTTCTCCACGTTCTCTCCTCCAGTCAAGTCTGTCCCGTATTCAGCAAGTGAAAATAAAATAAACAATAAAAAGTTGAATCAAATGGACCATTACGGCAAGGCTGGGATGGTCCATTTGGTAAAGTAAATCCGTTGGGCATCTTTCTTCGCCTTTAGACAATAATTCTGATGGCAAAAGAACCAAACAGGATAGGTTAAAAAAAAAAAAAAAAAAAAAAAAAGGAATAAAATGGTTACATAAGCATTTTGCTACTGAAATGGCATCTGCTTTCTTTACTGGGTAGATTTCTGGCCATTTTGAGAATACGTCTATGATCACTAGAGTGTACTTTGAGCCTTGGCATTCATTTAGTTGAATAAAATCCATGTGGATTGTGTGGAAAGGATGAGGTGGTGTGGGAAAATGACCTCTTTTTGGTCTAAGATTCCCTTGTACATTGTGTTTTTGACAAATCATGCATGTTCTTACAAATTCTTTTGCTGAAGTTTCGAAATTTAGAGTGTAAAAGTGTTTTGGAGATTATATCTCCTATCCCTCCTGTTGACGCATGGAGAGTAACTCCATGTGTCACTAAGGCTGCTGTTTTGTGTAGAGATTTTGGAAGTATTGGTTTTCCTTCACAAATCATCAAGTCATCTCTTAGTTGCGCTCCGCATTTCAGCCATTTCCTTTGCTCAGCTGTGGGAGCTGCTTTTTGTTTATACTTTAAAACATCTATTGGTATTTGTGAGGGTGATGTTGACATTAGTGTGTCTACAGTTTGTTGTGCCGCTGATTTTGCAGCTTGATCTGCGAAGTTATTGCCTTTTGTTATGCTTGGGTTGTCTCTTTGGTGTGCTGCACATTTACATATTGCTAGCTGTCTTGGCAGAGTTATTACTTCTAAAAGTGTTTTTAGAAGATTTCTGTGTTGTACTGGATGTCCTGTGGAGGTAACCAAGCCTCTATTTTGCCAGATTTTTGCAAAGTGGTGTACTGTAAATGTCAACTCGTGGTTTGGTTTCTTCATCTAGCTTTCTTATGCAGCAATGTGCGTCGCCATCTTCCAGAGTGGGAAGAAGTGTGCTAGGGTTTAGCTGTCCACACTTCGGAATTCTGATGTGTGACTGTGAGAGTAAAATGCCTACATAGGAAAGTTGTCGTGCATGTGTGAGGTATGATAGATTTGCTTGCAGTAAGATGGAGGTCACAGCATGTGGGACTTTAATGATCAATGTGTGTCCTAAAACAATATCAGCGGACTTTTTAACTGCCTCTGCTGCGGCTGCACAAGCCTGCACGCACGTAGGCAGACCCGATGCAACGGAGTCTAATTTACACGAATAAAATGCAAGTGGGCGTTGTTTTTCCCCAAAGGCCTGTGTTAGAACAGCCTTCATATAACCTGCACCTCCATCTACATGCAAGTAGAAAGGCTTATCATAATCAGGCAAAGCCAAAACTGTATTTGTCTGTAATGCCAGTTTCAAGTTACTGAATGCTTCTTCTGCTTTCTCCTTTGTAGATGCAGCACTACATTTTGACTTAGGGCATTTTAGGCAATTCCTTTTTTCAAAGAACTCACACATCTTACATATTTCAAACTTTTAAGTTAGGAAAAAACTTTGCATTGCTTACAGCTCATAGCTCACAGCTCTAAAACTAGGCATTAATAAATCATATGCCTAATCATTATATGTCACTGTGATCCACAAGTATGATCACAAATTTGTTTTTCAAACCAATAAAACAAACAAACAAAAACAAAAAACAAATTGCCGATGGCATCAAGGCTTTATACACATGAGTCAGGACGCAAAAAGAAAAAAGAAAAAGCTGCTACCAGAAACAAAGCAGAAGTGTGAGGAAAAATAAACTGAGCTCACAAACAGCTGCATGTGTGACCTTTAATATGCAGCTTCTGCTCTAAAAAACAAATAAAAATGTGTAACTTGCTCATCAGCTTGGTAGTGTCCACATATTTAATTCATTTTATTCAGCTTCTCAAACCTGTAGCTTTAGCTGTTGTATACAGGGTTTGACTCATTAGTTGTTAGTATAGGTTTGCTCTTCATCTTAACAAAGTCTCATCTAAGATGACAGGTTTACAAGCAGGACAAGTGTCTCTATGCACCTGATTAGTGTAGTTATTTCCTTATTTTCTTCATCTCCTATATCATTGTACTGAGTTTGAGCAAACCTTAAGCTTGAATCAGACTACTTTTAACAATCTTCCACCTCACATCATAACTGACTGAGGTGCCTCTTCCTATTAATAGTATGTCATTATTAATGTTATCATTGTATTGTTTTTCCTTTTTTATAACAGCAATAGTATATTACAATACACTACTTTACTACTAATATACAATAGTATATGTATGGCGTTATTTCAGTGCCACTATTCTGAGCGCACGTAAAAAAAAATTGAGCGCACGTAAAAAAAAATTGCAGGTGCAAGTGTTGCATTTTGAGGAGAAATTTATTTTGAGCGTACAAAAGCTGAATTTGAGTGAACAAAATTCATTGCTGCGTGCAAAAAATGTATTTCAGTGTTTGCGCTTACCCATATACACACACAATAGCACCCCCTCTCGCTCAGTTTTTTCATTTGCGCTTGCTCGCAATGTGTTGCGTGCGCTCACAACATTCTCTGCTGCGTGCGCTCAACTCTCTGTACACCGTTATAAGTGTGCCACAAAACCAACCAATCACAGACTTGGTTTCAAAAATTCTGATTGGCTCTTACGTTCTCCAATCAGCTCGCTAGCTGCTGCATTCCGGAAACACTGTCCGAAATGTAGCTAAATCCAGCTAAACTCAATTAAACCCCAATTTGCGGATAATATCTTTAATTATTTTATTTTAAAATATTATTTTTAAGACTATCGTTGGTGTAGTATAATGTAGTTGCATCATACAACCATGCCAACTGACTCATTTCTCCAAATCATATTTGAGTAGGTCTCTTTTATGTCGTCGAATACTGAACAGCAGCACGAAAACAGCATGTCCCGGCCACATGTAAGTAATATAAAATCATTTTGTACATTATTATTCGCTTGATAACTGACGTTAGCTAATTTGCAAACTATGCAAACTTGAAAAATGATTTACCTCATGTAGTTCGTTTTATGGGTTGTTTATTTTTGTCTGAGATACATCATTTCATTGTATTTTTCTAACTACTTGTCCATGTTCTTTGCTGCTTTTAACAGGACATACTGAGACAGCAAATGATGCATAGACTCCTCTCTAAACTGGAAGCTGCTTTAAACCAACAACCACTAAATCTGGATTATTTGGAGTTCTTGACTCGTCATGAGCTTGTTCTGTTTGAATCTTTCTCTCAGCAAATAGGCGGTCTGTCAGAGATTACAGAGGCTCTACAAAACATTCATCATCTGGTTCAGTGTGAAATTAACATCAGCTCTGTGGCCATTATTGAACTGGAAACAGAAGTTGGTCTGGGACCTGGCCACCCCAAAATCGTACTAGAGAGAGAAAAACTGAAGAACTTGTTGGACACTCAGCTGCCAGTCAGCTGCATTGCTAAATGTCTTGGTGTTTCAAGAAGAACAATCTTCAGGAGGATGCAAGAATTTGACTTGTCTGTGAGAGGAACATACAGCACAATGAATGACCAAGAGCTGGACAACATCATATCGGCTATCAAAAATCAGATGCCAAATGCTGGCTATCGAATGGTTCAAGGACATTTGGTTTCTATGGGTCTCCGTGTTCAGTGGTGGAGAATGATGGCCTCCATGCATCGAGTTGATGCTGTAGGGATCTTCACACGGATCACAGAACTAGGCTGTGTTGTGCGAAGAAGCTACTCGGTGCGAGGCCCTCTCTCCCTGGTCCACATAGACACAAATCACAAGCTAATAAGGTAAAATACCCACTTATGTAGCTCTAACAGAAGTTGGGCAGAAAGATGCACGTTATACTTTAAATCTGCTTTAATCAACCTTATCTGATAGGTCTTTCAGTGTATTTATAATATTTTAAAAAGCACCTGATAGAGTAATATTAAGTAAAAGGATTACAGGATGTGTAACAAAACCAGTAATATTGTTAATTGTAAATTTTCTTGAGCAATTATTTACACTTTGTATATCGATATTTTCCATGATAACAAGCCTATCAACACACAATATGGTAAGTGCTCCTGAAAACTTAAAAAAAAAAATCATGACAAGAGAACTAAAATATTTAGTCTCATTGAACTTATCCACTTTCACATATAAAAATGTTGGTATTATTTTCAGCACACCTGACAAGTGTCCAGTTTAAATCAGTGGCAAGCGTGCATACTGAAAAATGTATTTTCAATGTCTTACATGTTCTGCAAATCAAGCCTTAGTGAGATTGTTTTCCCTCTGAAACAGGTACAATGTTGTGATCTTTGGTGGAGTGGATGGCTACTCAAGGAAGGTAAAATTTTAAATGTTATGTAGAATATTTGGCAGTTTTGAAATGAGAGCTGTATTAGGTTATTTTTTTTTTATGAACATCAATTATTCAGCAAGCCAACATAGTGGACGATTTGCAATTTTTAAAAAAAATTTATAATCAGTTCTTTACAAAAAAAAAAGGTTCAACTAAAAGGCCATTTTTATTTTTTTGATAAGTACTACCAATATTGATGTCTAGACTACTCAAGCTTTGAATTATGGTTATGAACATAGAACCGTACAATATTCCTTGAACACTTATTATGAAACTGCATTATTAACTGAAAAACTATACATGATCTGAAACCAGATCTTTAATTTTCCATTTGGTTTTTACTGCAGGTCCTGTACTTGGATGCAGCAACTAACAACAGGGCAAAAACTGCATTCTCATTTTTCCTGAGATCAGCCCAGCTTCACGGCTTGCCATCAAGGTTTTATGCCCTGATTAAATTTATATGCTAGCAACAAGTTTCATTAAAGAAAACTTTAAAAATCCCTTAAAAATTTATTTTTATCATAGGGTTAGGGCAGATCAAGGAGTAGAAAACCTGGACATTGCACATTTCATGTTTGCCACAAGAGGAACAGGGAGAGCGAGTTTCATATCTGGAAAGAGTGTCCACAATCAGAGGTTAGTCTTTTGATGTTCTTTATATTATTATTGACTGCATGGGTAGATTGTTGTAGCAGTTCTGATATTGATTTGAAGCATGAAATACCAGAAATCCAAATTCAAATGTATTTACAGAGTAGAACGACTTTGGCGTGATGTCTGGATTGCAGTCACTAGCAAGTACCATGATATTCTTCACTCACTCGAGGAGGATGGCCTGCTTGACATTTCAGATGTCATTCATCTCTTTGGTGTCCACTACATCTTTGTCCCTCGACTCTGAGCAGATCTTGTCACCTTTGTTGGAGGATGGAATAATCATCCCCTCAGGACAGAAGGTGGTCTCACTCCTGAACAGCTCTGGTGTATGGGACATCTACAAGAGCTGGACGAGGGCGAGAGACTTGAGGTACCAGATCATAATCAGATGGTTTTTTTAAATTTATTTAAATGTTTAATTTCGAAATTTTAGTTAGCAGTTAACTCTGCTCTTCTGAAATTAACAAATTAAACACTTGTAGCACATCTGGGAGATGCTTCTAGTGATTTTATACATTCTTGCTTATCAAATCAAATCAAATCAAATCAAATCACCTTTATTGTCACGTCACATGTGCAGGTACACTGGTACAGTACATGCGAGTGAAATTCTTGTGTGCAAGCTTCACAAGCAACAGAGTTGTGCAAAATACAATAACGTGCAACAAGCAAAATATAAAAATGGTTAATCTAAAAAGTAATAAATATATGTACCATATATAAAGGTATATACATTACTGAATGTGTGTACTAAATATGTTTTTCTACGTGTGTGTGTGTGTGTGTGTGTGTGTGAGTGTGTATATACATGTTTTACAAATGAAATAGAGTAAACAATAAAATAAGATATATAAAATATAAAATATACAGAGGTAGGTATGTGCAAAACAGTGGCATTAATGTACAGTATGGAGTGCATAATCTTGAAGTTCCAGTAGTGAGGGTGAGGTGTCTATGACGTGTTCAGCAGTCTGATGGCCTGGTGGAAAAAGCTGTCTCTCAGTCTGCTGGTACGGGACCGGATGCTGCAGAACCTCCTTCCTGATGGAAGTAGTCTGAAGAGTTTATGGCTGGGGTGACTGGAGTCCTTGATGATCCTCCCCGCTTTCCTCAGGCACCGCTTCCTGTAGATGTCTTGGAGGGAGGGAAGCTCACCTCCAATTATCCGTTCAGCACACCGCACTACTCTCTGGAGAGCTTTGCGGTTGTAAGCGGTGGTGTTGCCATACCAGGTGGTGATGCATCCAGTGAGGATGCTCTCAATGGCACAGCGATAGAAGGTCCTGAGGATGCGGGGGCTCATGCCGAATCTTTTCAGTCTCCTGAGAAAGAAGAGGCGCTGCTGCGCCTTCTTCACTGTCTTGTTTATGTGTACTGACCACGTAAGATCCTCAGCCAGATGTACACCAAGGAAGCGGAAGCTGCTCACTCTCTCCACAGCGGCGCCGTTGATGGTGATGGGGGTGTGTACTCCTCTGCACCTCCGGAAGTCCACTATCAGCTCCTTTGTCTTTGCGACGTTGAGGGTGAGATGGTTGTCTTGACACCAGTGGGTCAGGGCGCTGACCTCCTCCCTGTAGGCTGTCTCATCACCGTTGGTGATAAGACCCACCACTGTAGTGTCGTCCGCAAACTTCACAATGATGTTGGAGTTGTTAGTGGCCGTGCAGTCGTAGGTGTAGAGTGAGTACAGGAGAGGGCTCAGTACACACCCCTGTGGAGCACCAGTGTTCAGTGTGATGGGGGATGAGGTGGTGCTGCCCAGTCTGACCACTTGGCGTCTGTCAGACAGGAAGTTAAGGATCCAGCTGCAGAGGGAGCTGCTCAGTCCTAGATCCTGCAGTTTCCTGTCCAGCTTCGAGGGAACGATGGTGTTGAATGCTGAGCTGTAATCTACAAACAGCATTCTCACATACGTGTCTCTCTTCTCCAGGTGTGACAGGGCAGCATGGAGTGTCAGGGCTATGGCATCATCAGTGGACCTGTTGTGGCGGTATGCGAACTGTAGAGGGTCCAGTGAGTCGGGTAGTGCAGAGCAGATGAAGTCCCTGACCAGCTTCTCGAAGCATTTGCTCACGATGGGGGTCAGGGCTACAGGTCGCCAGTCGTTCAATGATGAGATGGTGGAGGATTTGGGTACAGGGACGATGGTGGCCATTTTGAAGCAGGCTGGGACTACAGACAGAGAGAGGGAAAGGTTGAAGATATGTGTAAACACTCCAGCCAGCTGAGCCGCGCATGACTTGAGGACGCGGCCGGGAATCCCGTCCGGACCAGTAGCTTTGCGTGGGTTCACTCTCCTGAAGTACCTCCGCACATCCTCCTCAGACACAGTGTGCGCACTGACGTCATCCGCGGTGCGCACACTGTCCGGTCTCCTGGTGTTCGCTGTGTCGAATCTAGCGTAGAATACGTTTAGATCCTCACACAGAGAGGCCGTGGTCTGCGGTGTGCTGGTTTTCCCTCTAAAGTCTGTGATTGTGTTTAGTCCCTGCCACATACTCCGAGGGTTGTCAAACTGTTGCTCCACCCTGTCCCTGTACTCACGTTTGGCTGCTTTGATCGTCTTCCGGAGTTGGTAATGTGCGTGTTTGTAGTCCGATGTGTTCGCGGAGGCAAAAGCGGTGCTCCGTGCCGCTAGCGCCGTGCGAACATCTCCGTTAATCCAGGGTTTTTGATTTGGGAAGGATTTAACTGTTCCGGATGGGACGACATCTTCCACGCATTTTCTGATAAATCCACAGACTGAGTCTGTGTATTCATCGATGTCTTTAGCAGCCACGTGAAACATTTCCCAGTCCGCGTGATCAAAACAGTCCCGCAGCGTAGACTCCGATTGGTCCGACCAACGATGCACCGCCCTCAGGGTTGGAGCTTCCTGTTTCAGCTTCTGCCTGTAGGCGGGTAGAAGCAGGATGGAGCGGTGATCTGATTGGCCGAATGGGGCGCGGGGGAGGGCTTTGTACGCATCCCGGAAAGAGGTGTAGCAGTGGTCAAGAAGCCGGTCTCCACGAGTGTTGAAATGGATGTGTTGGTGGAGTTTTGGTGAGACTTTCTTCAGGTTACCCTTATTAAAGTCCCCGGTCGTGATAAACGCCGCCTCTGGGTGTGCGGTTTCCTCACTGCTGATCGCGCTGTACAGTTCCCTGAGTGCTCGGTCAGTGTCGGCTTGTGGGGGAATGTAAACAGCCGTAATAATCACTGCTGTAAATTCCCTCGGTAGCCAGAATGGCCGGCACTTAACCATCAGGTACTCCAGGTCCGGTGAGCAGAAGGATTTGACCGGGTGCACGTTCGCATAATCACACCAGCTGTTGTTGATCATGAAACACACACCACCGCCTCTGCTTTTCCCAGTAAGCTCCTGTGACCTGTCCGCGCGGTGCACAGAGAACCCCGGTAGTTGTACTGCGGAGTCCGGTACCTTGTCCGATAGCCAGGTTTCTGTGAGGCAGATCACGCAGCAGTCCCGCATCTCTCGCTGGAATGAGATCCGTGCCCGAAGCTCGCACAGCTTGTTCTCCAGAGACTGCACATTAGCCAGTAATAAGCTGGGTAACGGTGGTCTGTTAGTGCGCCGTCTCAGTCGAACCAGAACGCCAGATCTTCTCCCTCTGCGTCGGCGTTTGCGGCCTCCACGGGCCCAGAACAAAGGCGTCTCAGGTGAGATGAATGGGGGGTCTGCAAACGGAGGGTCCGTGTTGCAAAACTTGAACTCCGGAAAGTGATGAGAAAGTCCGTCTTTTATGTCCAGTAAGGTTTGTCGGTCGTACACAAGGAGACATGTGCTACTCGTGAAAAAATAAAGAAAAAGTAAAATTAAACACAAAAAACAGCTGTTGCTTGGGGGAGCTCGCGACGAGGCTGCCATACTCGGCGCCATCTTGAACAATCAATTACCACTAATCTAAATTACAGTAAGAAGAACATGAAAACAAAGGCATTCTTTTTAAATTGTTGTATTTAATGGAAAAAAACGCTTACACAAAATAACATTACTCCCAAAAGTACCTATTCTGGAATAATGACTATTATATATGTTTGTGGATTTGAAGGAGCTTCAGGATCCAGGCATTGACTGGGAGAGTGCTGTACTGAAAGAAGAAACTAACAGCACAGTTGTGGTTCCTGAAGTTGAATGCCCACTGGATGAGGAAACCCTGGAGGGACTTCAGAGAACAATTAATCCCTTGGAACATTCTGAGTCACACGGTCGTGACCTGTACATACAATTCTTGCTACAGGTGTCAAACCAACAGTGACACTTAACATGGACGTGAAAGTCAACGCTCTTTTAAGTTCTCAAATACTGGATTTCTTTGCTGAAACATTCAGATTACAAGCAAACAAAGCACTTGCTTATTATCTATCAACGTAGGACCCTACACAAAGTTTTGAAGTCTTGTCATTTTCATGAAACAGCTACGAACATCTTAACAGCTAATGTTTAGAAACATTTTTACTCATTTAGTTTCCAAATTACAAGACAACAATGTGTTAAACTCTGTGGAATCCACCACCATATCTAACTGCTGTACTCATTATGGTTTTAAACGCTGTGTAAGTGTCCAGATGCTGCACTGGAAAAGTCACAGTACAAGTGCATGCACTCACAACTGGGTAACAAATTGAGTGATCTCCCAGCCGCTCCTTACATTCGTGGTCAAACTTGCATGTTATTTTGAAATGTCTCTTTTCATCAGGAAGGATGGGAACATGGGACTGGCCGGTCATCCACTGGAGCACATGCTGGACAGCAAGAGACTCTGATTTTTCACCACCTGTGTTTCCATCTGTGATATTTGAAAATGTTTCTGAAGTCTTTTCTAAATAAAAAGCAATCTGGATTACAATGTTTTAAATTAACAACTAAGAATACTTCCTAGTGCCCTGCATGTTAAAGCAAAAATATTTAACAGATACATACGGTATATATACAATACTATAGGTATATACAGCTAATACTATATAGTACCTAATGCTTCAATCTCCTGCAAGAAATCTTGCAAAAAATTTATGATCTTCCTCTCAGTTCTCTCCCTAGATGTCCCCTTTTCACTGAAATGTGGTTGGCAGCTCATCATAATGAAATCAGCGTCTGGCTGTAAATAAGGAAATAAAGTAGATTATATTATAGATATATTGTTCATTCAAAACTAATAAATAAATACAGGATAAGTACAGTACAGATAAGTGGACTGTCTTCGGATCAGACTTAAGCTGCTATGTTAATACTTACTTTGAGGATTTTCCCAGGCACAAACAAACTGTGGCAAGCTTCAGGATTTACAGCCATCAGGTTCACAAGACCATACAGTTCCATGCCCTTTCTGAGCTGCTGTAGCATTGGAATCAGTCTTGTTGTAGAGTGTAAGACAATGGCACTTAAAAAAAACAAACAAAAAAAACAAAATGAAAAACTAGTTGGGGATGGGTTAATGATCTCTCTGACTTTTTCTCGCTTACCGTATCATGCTTTCCTTACTATCCATCTTTATCTGGTTTGTGTATCCACAGCTGACAATTTCATCAGCCCACATCATCAGAGACTGTATGTCTGCTGCATCTTCAACCTGGAAATGTATAATGTGAAAGAGGAAATACAGAAGGTTAAAAGTGTTTAAAAACACCATACTCATAATATATCATGTGCCAGAGCTAAACCAGGTGCTCACTTTGCTGATGAGCAGGGAAGATTCCACATCTGCAACATCCTCCTTAGACAGACAGCTGAAATCAACCTCTCCTGAGCAGACGAAATTGTAGCACCATTCTTTGAAAAAGGCAGGAGATGGGCCTCCTTGGGCGAGGCTGACTGCAATTATTTCACCAACAGTTCTGTGTAGACAAATGATTATAATTCATTTTCAGGTAACATTTACAAAAATATCGGATGCGTATTAAATGTAATACACAAAGCTCGTATGTAACCAACCTGAAGTTTTCATTATCAAGATCGGTCAGAGAATACTTGGGGTTTTTGCCCTTGTTCTCAGGTCCTTCAAAGAATCTGCTTTCAATACCTGAAATCATGTCTTTCATACAAAAAATATCAGCATTTTTAACTTATCCATTATTTATTGACGCTAGGACAAAACAGGTAATAGGCAACTCACCACTCAAAAACTCTTTCCTAAGTGCTCCTGTATCCACGCCTGCCTCTCCAATGAAAACCACCCTAAGAACACTGGTGGGAGATGCAGATTTTTTTCTCTGCCACTGGAGAATGCCTCTGTCTGGAAGGTCTTCTCTGTCCACACACAACTTAAATTCTGTTGTGGTGTCGACTTGTTGTTCAAGGCAACGCAAAACATCTTCCACGCTTAACAAAAACAGGGTAGAAAACATCCTAACATCATCTTTAGATTAAAAGAGGCTACCACATTAAACTTGATTAGAACTTATCGCAGCATGTTCTGTGCAACAATCTTTAACAATCATTTAAAGTAGTGTGATCATAAAATGTTTTATATGAAATTAAACCCCAGCTATTGTGTAAAAGATCTTACACATAATTTTAACAAATGGTTCTGCATAATAGTGTGTATATGAACTATAATAGAGCAAAGATTACCTGTCTGTTGTGCATACTGAAGTTTGAGTTGGTGTGCATGTAGTTTGGTCATTTTCTTCAGGCACCATGCATTGAAAGCTGTTGACGAAACAAAGTTTAAAAAAAAAAAAAAAAAATACATATGTTTGCGTGGACTGTTACTGATTAACATTTTTTCATAAACGGCTGAAAAAAGATTACCTATCCCCACACAGACTCGCGTGGACTGTGATCTCATCTTCAAGAAAGTCCTTAGTGCATATTGGACAAATAACCTACAATTTCAAAAAAGGGGTACATGTTATGCATAGTGGGAAAAAGATCATTACCGATACAAAATTCATTGTAGTTACTATGGTTTTTAGTAATTTGCTAGGTTTACCTTGCATTTGCTTTTCACAATGCATAACTCAGATTCCTGCAGAATTAAAAAACAGTAATTGTGATACTATATTATTTAATCAAAATTGCTCATTTTGATTTCATCAAAATTGTCTCACCTCATCATCAGTCTCATCAGGAGAGAATTTTCCTTTGCACGTATTGATGTGTACTGCAAGCATCTGCAGAGGCATAACTTCATTACACTGGTAACATATCTTCTTTGGCACCTTTGAAAAGTGCTGTGAGTCGGGAGGTAGAGGAGATGTGTCTAATGTTTCCTGAAGAGGTACAATGTAAAAAGTGGATTTGCCACCTCCTGACACAGCTTTCAGTGTTTTGACAGAATATCCTTCTGTTTCAGGTGGAATTACAGTGAGCTTTCGTCGACCACTCCCACCTTTATTGACAGAAAGATAGCACATACAATCAAGCAGCAAAAGTATCAACTACATAATTCTAATGCAGTATGAGCACGCAAGAATGCCAAAAACACACATAAAAACTGAATTAACAACAAACCTGTTGCCTTATGCAAGAGCCATCCTCCACAAAGATGTTCCATTTTTGGAAAGGTTTCTTCCAGAAGTCTAGAAATCTTAGTTAAAAACACACTTAAGCAGAATGGAACACTAAATGGACTGTGGCATATGATTCAGGCTAAATGCGTCTGCCAATGACTTATTTTAATACTGACTATACAAACGTACCTCTGCATAGTCACCATCTTCTGGAAGAGACACTGTTTGTCTCCCCATGCCAGCTTGTAGGAGTTCAAGCTCCTCAGCTGGCAAAGGTGTGTAGGATGTGTTTTTTGACAGCAAATAAAAACTGAGGCCTGTCGTCTTACTGCCTGCCTTAACAAGCTGCTTAGTAGATGTTAAACATCTCTTTTTACCACGGCTCAAGTTTGATTTGAAATATCCTGGAAATGATCTGTGGGATGAAAATGCATGAGTTTAAAAAAATGCAGTGTTGCATAACATAAGGGTTATTGTTTAATAAAGTTATTAAATATGACATCAGTCCTTAATAGCACATTTTAATTTAAAAATCAATGTTGATAAATCGACAAACCAAATAACTTTAACAGAAAAGATTGCAAAAAGTTTAGAAAAAAAAAACCACACAAAAAAAGCTAACACCTTGTCATCTCTTGCTGGATAGTCAGAGTTCTAGGCTCCGGCTGCCCACTCTCTGTTGGCCTCCCTGAAGGATTTGTGGATATGTTGTTAAGCAGCAAAGACACCAGATTTCTTACTGCTGACTCAACTGCACCATTACCCTAAAAAACATGATTAGGATACACTGCCTCAGTAAGACAACTACGCTGGTAATTACCCATAAGGCTAGCTTAAACTCTACAGCTACATCTGTAACTACAATTTCACAGCATATTAAACAGAAAGGACAGCAAATTACTAAATTCACCAAAAAAATAAAAAATTAAACTCACCTGATACTGTGGTGTAGTATTATTGGAGCCATTGTTTGATTCTGCCATCTCTTCTTTGGCTGCAGAGTAAATCAAAAATCCCTCTATCTGCAAGAAGCGAGGCTGAGTGGACAGTGTTTCCGGTGTCCGGAATGCAGCAGCTAGCGAGCTGATTGGAGAACGTAAGAGCCAATCAGAATTTTTGAAACCAAGTCTGTGATTGGTTGGTTTTGTGGCACACTTATAACGGTGTACAGAGAGTTGAGCGCACGCAGCAGAGAATGTTGTGAGCGCACGCAACACATTGCGAGCAAGCGCAAATGAAAAAACTGAGCGAGAGGGGGTGCTATTGTGTGTGTGTATATGGATAAGCGCAAACACTGAAATACATTTTTTGCACGCAGCAATGAATTTTGTTCACTCAAATTCAGCTTTTGTACGCTCAAAATAAATTTCTCCTCAAAATGCAACACTTGCACCTGCAATTTTTTTTTACATGCGCTCAGAATAGTGGCACTGAAATAACGCCATATATATTAGTTTATATTTTATTATGTATCCATCACGGGTCTGTGTGAATCTGCAGCTTCACACCTTCCCAAGCTGGAGACATTTTCCTCGGCTGAACAATGACACAGCCTTAATATGCCTTATGCATCTCTCTTTTTTATTTGATATATTTTGTGTGAATTATCTGGTTTCACGCATTCTATTCATTCAGCTTGGTTGTCTTCCCAATTTTGTTTCATTGCTTTAATTTAAGTTAACCTTAATTTAACCTTTTGTTTATTCCACTTCATTCCTCTTTCCGTGCTTTAAAATATTACAACTCTTGTGTATGCTTTGATTTCTTTTTAGCTTCCTTTTCAGTATTTATTTCTGCTTGGAGGGTTTCTTATAATTTAGTTAATGCATTTTCCCTCCCACGTGGGACATTTAGTTTTCTTTGGATTTCTCCATCTATATGCACTAATTTGTCTGGCGCCTGGACATTTCTTTTCTAGCCACTGCTCGTCAGCAGTGAGTTTTGTTGCTTTATTTCCCATTTTCTTATTTGTTTTATATGTTTATTTCTACTTATTTTATTTATTTCTTTATGTCTTTAGCGCTTAGTAATACACACACACCTGCGGCGCTTTCACTGGCACGAGAACAGAGAGAGGTGGCTGACACACCCTTCTACTTTTGAGCTATTCTCAAAAGCGGTGTTGACTTTATGTGATAAAACACGACCTTCCCTCTCAGTTCACCAGTACTTCAGCGACCAACAGTAAACAAATTAGTGGAATAGTTCAGCCTCCTTATTGTGCTGTAAAAATCAACTTATTCCACCACAAAGATAGACAATAAAAGACAGACAGTTTCAACGCGCGTTCACGCTACCAGCTTCCTTAAAGCGAGCGTAGTGCTTCCAGCCTCTCTAGGCGAGCTTATAGGCCTATTTTTACCCTTTCGGGGAGCTACCAATCATTCTAGACGAGCTCAATATTTATTTTATTGCTTCCAACCCTCTTAGGGCGAGCTGACTACCAGTCCTCAAGACGAGCTTTAATGCTTCCAGTCTCTCTTGGACGAGTCTATTTTCTTTTAAGTTTCGTTTTCGTTTTTGCGCAAACCTTTATTATCTCAAAGTAGTCTGTCTTACCTTGGCGCTGGTTTCTTCAGATGCACCTGATCAGCCCCCGACGGTGCGGACCGCTTGTAAAACGTTGACCAAGACCCGAATTCACGCTCTTGGATTTTATCACACACCTAGTGCGTGAGCTGCCAGCAGACTTCAACGTGGGCTTCTCGCACCGACGGGACCTGGTGAGGCGCCCTCTGTGAGAGCTGCTTTAAATAGGCTGTCTCATCCGGCTCGAAGGACCAAGAAATGTTAAGGGAAAATCCCAAACAGAAGGCTGCCAAAGTAAAACAGAGACACAGTGAGACAATATAATCAATCACATGTACATGGGTGAATCGTCTCGAGAGAGAGTCACACAGTACTCTTCTTTATTGCAGGTTATATAGGCATGTAGGTTACACAGCAGACGGAGGCAGTCTCCGCCTGTTCTCAGAATATAGATTGCTTAACTGACAAATGCATATCTTACTAAACATTCTGTCCGTACTATACTAAACGTCTGCTTAAGTGGCACTTTCCGTTCCTCTTTACACAGGAACTTGTCTTCACAGGCATTTGATAAGCATAGGCAAGGCTTCATGTTTATCAGAGTGAATCGTCATTCAGAGTTTACACAATCACAAGCAAAGCATATCAGGGTGAATAATAAACAAAATCTTTTCACAAACTATGATATAAATAGCGAGGTCCTATTAACATGTTTAGTTTTAAAGGACACCTTCAAGCCTTTAGTCTCATTCATGAGCAGTATTAGTTTTCTTCTAACATCCAGAAGTCTGCACGATGTGTTTCATAGTTTGTAACAAGCCTTTGACAGTTGACAGCATGACCGAAAAAGAAAAAAAAAAAACAAAAAAAGAAAAAAAAAAGAGAGAAAAAAAATAACACAAATTATATCTAAAAATTCTAACAGACAGCTGGTGCTTAGAATACAGTTGAATAACTATTAAAAAACAGATGATATAATATTTCTGTCCAGGTTGCAGTCTTCATGATGAACATGCTGTTGCAAACTCTGCTCCTCTCGGTGGAAATGCGCCTTCTCTTTCCTCTTTGTATAAAACATTTTAAAAGTCAGTTTAATCTCAAAATTCACTGTTAAATCCAAAACACACCAGATAAAGGAAAGTGAATGGTTCAGTCTAACACATGTGCCAGTGAACCATTAAACGTCTGTAAAACTCTGTAGTTATGAAACATAACTTTAGCCTCAGCCAAACCGATTTGCTCAGTTGTAAATAAAACAGCGAAGTAAACGTGACCCGACAGACAAAACCTGAGTGAATTAAGTCCAGCGTTTAACCACTGAGAGCTAAAACTCAGGTGATTGGACATCAGCTGCTGATAAAGTGGGTTCGCCTATAAAGTGCTCTGTAAGGAAACAAGCTCCAGCAGCTCTGCACTCGGGAAAAAAAACTATATTTACTTATCTTGTGCAGAAAAATGGGCTGACATTGCGTTATATCGAGCACCGGCTGCCCAGTTAAACTGTGACTATCACCAGGTAACGTGGGCATGTTTCTTGAATTAGCAGCAGGTGTTAAACAACCGCTGACAGGTGAGGAGGAGGATGCATGCAGGTAAACTGAGGGTCTGTTGAGCTGATCGCTGGTGTCGTGAGAAACATGTCAGCTCGTTCTTTATGTTACAGAAGCACAGACACACAAGACCAGGTGGAAAGAGACAATCGTTCGGTGAGAATGAGAATCTGTGAATGCAACATGTGGAACATGGAGAGTGGAATATGTAAACAAACCGGTTAACATACCCCCCCCCCTCCCAAAAAAAACCAAACAAACAAAAAAACCAAAAAAAACAAAAGACAGTTAAGCTGGAACACCGGGACTGTGAGCTCGGTGCACTCTGCATGCTGACTGTTAGCAGAGCTAGTGACATCTCTGAAAACATCTGAGCACTTTTGCAAACATGTTCTATGTTGACAACCTGACCAGACATGTGAAGATTACGGCGCGACATTTGTGGCTAAAACACTGTTAAAAGTGTAGTTGGTGACAGAAAAACGGGGTATTTTAAAACTACACCACCACCATTGCTGCCTGTGATTTGAATGCATTCTGGGATACCTGGCTGCCCCAAGTCTACACAAGTAATCGATTATCTAGGATCGACCTGTCTTGACTTACTTTGCACAGCAACCAATCAAATGTTAGATGGCAGCATGGCAGCGTTAACCCCGCCCACTTACTTTGATGGGTGAGGCTGACAGATAAAATGATTTCAAGGAGAGAGATGAAGGGGACAAAAGTGCCAAAATGAATTAAATAAATAAATCATTAAATAATTAATTAAAACTGTCAATAATTATTTAAATGTGTTATTAATTAATTAAATATGTCAATAATTAATTAAATGTGTCAATAATTAATTCTTTACATGTGTCGTAAATATTTATGTAATTAATTATATCCGATTTTAATTAATTATTGCCACATTTAATTAATTATTTAATGGTGTATTTAATTAATTCATTATGGCAGTCCTGGTGTTCCATATGCTTGTAGCTGCTGTGTGCTAAGTTCTTCTGTCAAGCAAGATGGTGCCTGTGTTTGGCTTTGCCGCTGCTGCAGCCCACTGGAGGCAGCAATGTAGTTTTTCACTGTTGTCAATCATTTTTTGTTATGTAATTTTTGCTCTTTTGTGTTCTGACTTAATTTCTGCTGCTTTAAATTATGATCGGGAGATACTGTTTTCCCTTTAAGGCCGGTCAGAGCAGGAACGCTCAGTTTTGAGTAACTGTTTTTAAATGTCTGTAGCTCTGCAACCACATAAGCTAGAGCAATATATATATATTTTTTTTTTGCATGTGAAACCGGAGTTTGCATCTTATGCATCCAGCTTGTCCTAGGTCACCGCTTCTTTTCACACATAGCTTTGCAAAAGTTGCATGAAAAGCACTTGCAGCAACAAGTAAGTAAGTAAGTAAGTAAGTAAAATTTTGTTTATATAGCACATTTCTAGATAAAAGATCACAAAGTGCTTCACAAAGTATACAACAAAAACAGACAAAAGTTAATAAAATGCAATTCTAAAAAGATGTATTTTAGCTGTTTTTTAAAAGTGACCACTGAGTCTGCAGATCTTAAGTTCTAAGGAAGAGAGTTCCACAGTCTGGCGGCCACAGTGGCAAAAGCTCTATCACCCTTGGTTTTCAGCCTTGTATGCTGAATAACAAGTAGGCCCTGATCACAAGACCTCAGGGACCTACTAGGGACATAGGGCTGTAAAAGTTCAATGATATAGGCTGGTGCTTGTCCTTGAAGAGCTTTAAATGTCAGAACCAGTATCTTAAAATGGACTCTAAATTCAACAGGGAGCCAGTGCAGCTGTATAAGCAACGGTGTCACATGGGAGTACTAAGATGTTTTTGTCCGAAACCTTGCTGCAGCATTTTGGACAATCTGCAGACGCTCCAGGGAGTTTTTGTTTAGACATGTAAACAGTGAATTACAGTAGTCCAATCATGATGAAATGAATGCATGGATAACAATCTCCAGTCCAGTATGAGATGCTATAGGGCTCAATTTTGAAATGTTTCTTAAATGATAGAAGCAGGACCGAACCATAGATTTGACCTGAACATCCAGGGTAAGAGCAGAATCAAAGGTTACCCCGAGGTTCCTGATAGACGGTTTCACAAAAGATGGTACTTTAACCTTTGTACGGTTTTCATCAGTTCATTTTGAAGTTAACATGTGAACATGTTGGATGATCTGTCTGCTGTCACTGGGTGGTGCTGAGGTCTGAATCTGAGGGCAGCCCCTGTAATCACAAAGAGAACAGAACCATCACAAACTCAAATATAAATTTTATCCCTCAACATTGAAATAAAGCTGATTCTTCTGTCCTCACACAATCAGGATCTGAAGTTCTTCTCTTACATTTTTTCAGTATTACAGTACACTACAGTACTTTAATCCATAGTTCCTGGTTAATGAGGAGTTACTGAAGTACAAGCTTTTAAAAAAAATGTTAATGTCTTTACAGATGTGACAAGAGACTGAAAACATGTTGTTTGCACATATATTCAGCTCTGCACAGGAGCTGCAGCAGAATGCAGCCTGTTGTTTTTACAGTATAATACTTGTAATAAGCGTTTCTCTTGATTTCTTTAGTCAGGGTAAATTCATTCACCTGCATGGGTTAGCTAAACGAACCTTGACAGCCGAGTGCTCATTTTAGCTAGCTAAGGTCTCAGGAGCTAGCTAAGGAGGGAAGTTACGGAGTAGCTTACAAACACGTTTAACTTACCGAAAAAGTGCAGCGGGGCCTCGGGTCCTTCTGTCAGGTAGTCCAGTTTACTGAAGAACACCTCAGGCTGTCAGGTTAAAACAGTCGGTCGTGTTTTCGTAGCGTAAACGCTGGCGTCCTCTCAGAGCCTACGCTCTATCTGCTATTCCCGAACAGAGATACGCAAGTTTCTCCGTGACTGCAGCTGTCAGTCAAAGCTGCTATGATGACGTTTCACCCCAATTTAACATCACCGCGGTAGGAATTAGAATCAAACTTATGGGAAAGGAGACCACTTGGACATCAATCAGCATGATGAGAACTATTGATAACAAAAGAAAGAATCTTTGGAAAAAAATTATCTGATGAGATTTAATTTATTTCAGTCTGACCCGAGTCCCATCCGCAAACATGGAGGAGGCGGGGTTTATGACCTATACTGCAGCCAGACACCAGGGGGCGATAGAAACGTTTTGGCTTCATTTTTGGGGCGCTGTCGCGTCGTCCATCTTTTATACAGTCATTGGTTTAGACAGTTTAGCATCAAATGTTCTAGTGAGTTAGCTCCCAGCTAACTAGCACACCAGCTAACTAGCAGATCAGTTAACTAGCAGACCAGCTAACTGCAGCCACAAGCTGAAGGACGATTAAATGTTAGTGGTAAATGGTAAATGGCCTGTATTTATACAGCGCTTTACTAGTCCCTAAGGACCCCAAAGCGCTTTACATATCCAGACATCCACCCATTCACACACACATTCACACACTGGTGATGGCAAGCTACATAGTAGCCACAGCCACCCTGGGGCGCACTGACAGAAGCGAGGCTGCCGAACACTGGCGCCACCGGGCCCTCTGACCACCACCAGTAGGCAACGGGTGAAGTGTCTTGCCCAAGGACACAACGACCGAGACTGTCCAAGCTGGGGCTCGAACCGGCAACCTTCCGATTACAAGGCGAACTTCCAACTCTTGAGCCACGATCGCCCCACGATCCACTATATATTAGTGGATATATAAGGGATGACACTGGTGTGTCTGATTCACTCTTTAGCACTCTAGTCACTCCGGTGTGTCAGCCAGAACACCACTGAAGGCCAAATGATCCCAGCGTGTGGAATAAGGAGCTTAAGGTTCGGTTTGAGGCACTTCATTCTTTCACTGATTGATTCTTGTGGCTGTGATCACGTATGTGGTTTCTTACAAAAAGGAAGTACACAATGTAAATACATGACAAATAAGATGAATAGATAAGTTACATATCCAGTTATATGCATACGTCAGTATTGCTAATATTAAATCCCGTTTCTTTGTATTCTTTAACGGCAAAGGAAGACACGGCTCAAAGTGGTCTAACTCAAAAAATTATCTTTAATTTTACATTTTCCAGAAAATGGAGACTGAGCAGAGAGACAACATCAGCTTCAGTCTGAAAAAGGAGCCACCAGTCTGATTATTTATATACTTCCTCTACACGTCACACTCTACTTAGTTTCACTTTCTGCCTGCAGCTCCTGTGCTCTGCAAAAGCATGCAGTTTCCTTTCTGTACTCTTGGCTCACACTCTACTCAGTGACGGCCCTTTTAGACTATATTAAAAACAAGTAACAATAAGCACTAAATAAGCACTAACAATATATTTATTTTATGACACTAACATAACCATATACAAGGTCAAAGATCACAGTACTATAATGCAGCAATGTTAAACACAAAGGTGTATATCTACATAATCTATCCTGTCAGTGATCAGAGGACTGTAGTATACTTCTACTACATACACTATACAAACTAAACGGCATTAGTGTGACTTTAAGTTACCATCAGTACAGACGAACTGATGGTAGTTGGACAAAATAAAGGCTTTGCAGTTATTGTGAAAGGCTTCTGGTTAAACTAAGATCAGCTGATTACCTCAAAACAAATTGTTTGCTATAGAATGCAGCTCCCACTCTTCATTAATATCATGTACTGTAACTCCCAGGTAACCATGGTTACCCAGCCACACCCAGGAGTCTCCAGAGAGACCAACAGCTGGTGCATGTTGTAACGCCGTGGCTTTCGTAGTCTCTCCTTTTTCTACAGCTCATGTATTCTTCTTCTGATGGTGCGTCTTGAGGCTCATACATGCCGTCATTTGTTGATCCTGAGAACGTTCCTCAGACCGACTTCTTCAACAACACTAATCGGCCTGCAGTTTGTAGCTACTCACTTCACTGTGGCGTTTGTTACCTTGTCTTTCTTTGGTTTATCTAGACTCCTCCCACAAACTGATCCAACGGAGTCTGCCCAAGCCTTCCACCACTGTTTGTTTGGGTTTGTTTGCTGCCATCAACAGCGTGATACTTCAGACTTGAAGTACTTCGATGATAAGCAAACTCAACTCTGCTTCCAAATAACTTTAGTTCTATCAACACTGCCCTCTGGAATATTTAGACTTTGGTGACAAACTGATGTGATCTCCTGTGTTGGACTGTGGGCGAGTGTCAGAACTGAATGTACTGAGTAACATGAAGTGTTTAAATATGTGTCAGTTCCAGTTTTAGAGCTCTAAAGTGCAGCTATCATGTTAGGAATATGTTAGGAATAGACAGTAACACTGAGGTCAAATCTTTATTTTACCACTCGCTGCATTCTTGATGTTCATGAATTCAGCAGGTTCATGATTGTCTGCAGCATTAATCTCATATTTCCATCTAAAGTGTTGAATTTGACTGTTTAATGTTCTTTATGATCTCTAGCACCAGTTCATCTGTAGGCTGAGCTCAGTCCATCCATTTAGTGAAATGATGTTTAAAGGTCTCCTTGTTCTGTGAGCGTGCACAGATCCTGAAGCAGAAAGCCTGGGTTAACAGAGAAATAATCATCACTGTGATGATACTCATCATCTCTGACTGGGATTTGAGGTTTTGTCAAAACAGCAAACACAAAGAAAGCCTTTCTATGTTGGACTTGGTGTGGCAGCAGCTCCCTGTTTGAGTTCAGGAGACAGACACCCTCTCTACTTTGAAGATCAGCTTCAAACTTTCCTTTTTGATAAAGCTCATAGTTCGAGCTGGATCAGGTAACCCTGAACAATCCCTTAGTTATGCTGCTATAGGCTCAGGCTTTTGGTGGACTTCCCATGATGCTCTGCTTTCTTCTCCACTCTTTTCACTCATGATGCTTTTATATGTCACTACTGCATGTCCTTAACATTTGTCTTCTCTCTCCTTAGTTTGTGTTTTGTTCTTGTCTCTCTGAGCTCATCTCTTCTCTCTCCCCTCACCCCGCAACCAGTCATGGTAGATGCTCCTCCTGGAGCCTGTTTTCACTGGGAGGATCTTTGTGTCAAAGGGAGTTCTTCCTTCCCACCATCACCAAGTGCTGCTCACGGTGGATTGCCTGATGGTTGGGGCTTTCTCTCTAATATTGGATGCTGTTACCTTACACTGTTAAACAGCTTCAGATGACTGTTGTTGTCTGTTGGGTATTGTCACTTATCAATAAAGTTACATTGAATGGATGTAAATGGATAGATGTTATTGTGACAAAGAGAAAACGATTGTTGACAGATAGATTGTTGTTTTGTGTGTCTGCAGTCTGTCAGGCTGTCTGATCACAGAGGAAGGCTGTACCTCTCTGGCCTCAGCTCTGAGCTCCAACCCCTCCCATCTGAGAGAGTTGGACCTGAGCTACAATCATCCAGGAGACTCAGGAATGAAGCTGCTGTCGGCTGGACTGAAGGATCCAGGCTGGAGACTGGACACTCTCAGGTATGAAGAATGTCTGATAGAGGAGTAAGAGCTGGAAACATTTCCTGTGCCCTTCACTCACTTCCTGTTTGCTTCCTGCAGATGAGACATGAACAATCACACATGCAGGAATACTTTCAGGGACAGACACACTAGTCTAGCTGGATAGTACATGGATATTTATGTAGGGGTCTCCAAGGAGTCTGTTTGCAGGAACATTTAGGTCACAGGTGTACCTGAGATAGATGCCAGTGTACCTAATAAAGTGTCAGATAACAATTGGAAATGGAACCTTAAATTATGACAAACTCTACATTCACAGCTGAATTCACAATAAATATGTTCTCAAGTGCACATTTTTCTGTTATTGTTCTCAAACAACAGAATGAGAATGAAATATTGATTCTAACAGGGCCCATAAACAGCATTAGCTCAAGTTGTATAAAGCAAGGGAAAACAGTCTTAGCATTAGCTGCTAATGGCAGCTTACTTAGCATAAACTCTTAACATCTTTATAATGCAAGGGAAAGGAGTCACTCATGGCAGCCTATTTAGCATTAACATCTCACATCATTATAACACTTGAGTGAAGGGTATTTGCGTTAGCTATTAATGCTTATTTACCTCAAATTAGCTTTAGCTACAAAGCAAGAAAATATGGTATTAGCATTAGCTACTAGCATTAGCATTACCTACTACTTTAAATTAGCATTAGTTAATAATGGTAGACTTCGTATCATTAGCTGCTGTCATTCTTACAAAGCAAGAAAACAGTATGAGCATTAGCTGCTAATGCTTTTTCATCTAAAATTAGAATTAGCCACTAATGGCGTCTTATTTAGCATTAACTCTTCACATCGCAGGGGAAAAGTTAAAATTGAATCAAAAATAGTGTTCACATTAGCTATTCATATTGTTAAAAAGTAAGAAAAAACACTGTTAGCATAAGCGGAAAATGGTAATTCACCTCAAATTAGTATTCGCTAATAACGGCAACCTACTTAGCATTAGCTGGTCAAATTGTTATGAAGCAAGAAAATATGGTATTAGCATTAGTTACTAATGCTTATTCACTTCAAATTAGCATTAGTTAATAACGGTAGACTTCATTTATTTACTCATATTTACTCATATACGCTTAGAGTTTTATAATCGATTGCATAATGATAGAGGTTTGATGCTTAGTAGTCTGTAAAGACTCTGTGTGCCTTCCAGAGTGTTCTGTCATGCACACACAACTTGGGGTCATGAGAGAGGTCGTACCTTCTCTTACTGATTTATGGTATAGGAGGACACCTACTCTGTGTCTGGTTAAGTATAAGAGCCCTTTGTTAGGGGGACCGCTGGACTCTTATCACCAGCTTTGGGGTCACAGGGTCACATCTGGAATATATACACACACACACTGTCACAGTTCTCTCTCAAACTATGATCTCGAGATCAAACTATGATCTCGTGCATGAGATCAAAGAGCTCTGCTTGGTGCTTTTTGCTGTTGTAGTAGAATTGTCTGGTTCCAGCGGTGGCTCTGTGCTAGACGACCCATCACCAGCTTTTTCCAGCTTTTTCCACTGGTTACCAGTACGTCGTAGAATCCTCTTCCAGATCTTGTTGTTTGTCTTTAAATCTCTGAATGGATTAGCTCCATCTTATCTCTCTTTAAATAAAATAATCCCAGCGGAGCCCTCAGGTCTGCAGATAAGTAGCTTCTGACCAGAACTAGACGTAAAAACAGAGGTGAGCTTTATCGATCGCTGCAGCCAAACTCTGGAACAGTCGCCCTTCACATCAGGTCTTCACCAACACTCGACATTTTTAAAACCCGGTTGGAAACACATTTGTACTCTGTAGCTTTCAATTCTGATGAGTCTTTATAGTAATTACTGTGTATGTTTCCTATTTTATCTCTACTCTGTGCAGCTCTTTGGCTCAACCTGTTTTTAAATGTGCTGATAAATAAATGTAGATTTCTTTGAATAAAACAGTGGAGCCGAGCTTTGAGCCATCCTCAGTGTGTAACAGTGTGTGTATGAGAGCCATGTAATGTCCATGTGTGCATGCTGACTGTGCTGCTCTGACCCCCCTCCTCCTTTCAGGGTGGAGCCTGCTGGAGTCCGATGGTTGAGACCAGGTCTGAGGAAGTGTAAGTGTGTTTTTAATGGGATTCATGAAAACAAAGCAGCACACATTCAACCATCTTCATCATGTCAGGAGTCATCATCAAAGTGTCAATCAATGAACAGATGATGGATCAATAACTGCAGCTGGATTGTGTTTGTTCTCTCCATCAGATTCCTGTCAACTCACAATCGACACAAACACAGTGAACACAAACCTCCAACTGTCTGACAACAACAGGAAGGTGACACATGTGGAGGAGGTTCAGTCATATCCTGATCATCCAGACAGATGTGATGTTCCTCAGCTGCTGTGTAGAAATGGTCTGACTGGTCGCTGTTACTGGGAGGTCGAGTGGAGAGGAAACATTTATATATCAGTGAGTTACAGAAGTATCAGAAGGAAAGGAGACAGTGTGTTTGGATACAATGATCAGTCCTGGAGTCTGAGCTGCTCTGATGATGGTCCTCGTTATGTCTGTCACAATTACAGACAAACATCCTTCTCCTCCTCCTCCTCCTCCTCCTCCTCTGTCTCTAACAGAGCAGCAGTGTATGTGGACTGTCCTGCTGGCACTCTGTCCTTCTACAGAGTCTCCTCTGACACTCTGATCCACCTCCACACCTTCAACACCACATTCACTGAAACTCTTTATCCTGGGTTTGTGTTAGGCTGTCCTGGTTCCTCAGTGTCCCTGTGCTGAGTGTAAAGAGTGTCTCCTGTTAGAGAAACACTCTGACTGTTGAACAGATAGTTCAGTCTGTACATGTCTGTCTCTTTCACTCACAAACACGTTTTCACATTCATGGATTCAATCAGTTGATGTTTGAAACTCTTCTAAATGATTCCTTGTAAACTTCTTCCTCTTCAGTCACAAACAAACAGGAAGTGATGTCACATGTGTTCCTGTCCACACAGCAGAATGAGTCTATTGCTGACAGTGATGTACAAACAGAGTGAGCATTTCTGAGGCCCAAAATAAACTGAGTAGTTCACTGAATGAACACTGTGAGCTCAGTTCCTTCATCATTAGTATGGATTATATATGTATATGTATTATATTAGTATCATATATATCAGGTGCTGCTGGTTTCAGTCATTGTGCAAATGTGCTGTTTGTAAGGTTGTAAAGCTGCAGTCAGCTGAGACTGAAGAAGTCACCTGATCAGTGAGCAAACGTGAAAACGTCCAGATGAACAGAATCAACCTTTTGGGATCAGCCAGCAATGCAGCATCATTGTTGTTCAGGTTCAGAGGTTTGCAGGAATGAACTGATGACCAGAAACAGCTGCAAAGTCAATAAAATACCAGCTGGAGTTCAGCTGCATTTGAAGAAGTCAAAGAAAAGTAAGGATGGCAAAGGGCGATGTTTTCTTCCAAAGAACTGAAAACATGGTCGACGCCTCATTAGAAGAATCATCTGGACATTTGTGAGGAACTCTAACCAAGAAAGCAACACAAGAAAGCAACGTCACACAGATCCAACAGACAGTTTCCATGACTGGAAGTGTTCAGTGTAAAAATGCTACATTGCATTATTGCATCCTCTCACCACAGGAGGCGCTGTTGGCACCACTGATTGCTGATCAGCTGTTCTCTGATGATCTGATTGATCCTGTGAATAACGGGACTCACTGAACTCTGTGACACAGTGAAGATTACAGAGTTTAACATCTGACTGACGTCACACAGACAGAAGGATGAACCAGTGAGGCACAGAACACAGTTACTGGAGATACTGGATCAGCTCCATGTGAACCTCTGATGGAGAAGCTGCTGACCCAGAGAACACTGAGGCAAGAATTAAGATTATTTTTATTTTTCCAGTTCATGAGGACCGTTTTCTTGGCGATGCATAGGGCAGTAAAAACCATGTGGACTGTATTAGTTTCTGTAGTGACATCATCCAATTTTCCCAACAAGCACACTAAAGGGGAAGTTGGAATTTTACATTTCAGACACTTTGATAAGTCTTCACATATCTCACGCCAAAACTTCTGCACTGGTGGACAGAACCAAAGAGCGTGGATATAATTGTCTGGTGTATTGCCTTGACAGTGTGAGCAGTTGTTGGAAGATGTAAAGCCCATCTGGAACATCCGATAACATTTATAGTGCACTCTATGTAATATTTTGTATTGTATTAATTGCAGACTGGGATTTCTAATCAATTTAAAGGTTTTTAAGCATACCTGAGACCAGAAGTTTTGGTCTGAGCTGACTGATAAATCTGCTTCCCACTTTGCAATAGGAAGGGATATTGATTCATCTATTTTAGAAAGTGTTCTGTATATTTTAGATAATAATTTGGGGGATTTAACAGTAAGAAAATGTACCGCACTTGATGGTGTTTGTAATTCAACTTGACTGAGGTTAAATTTCTTTTTTACTATGGATTTAATTTGTTGATATTGTAAGAATCTTTTCTTGTTGATCCCATATTGTGTAACTAGTCTGTCAAATGGAATAAATTCTGTTCCCTCTAATATATGTTTCAAGTATTTAATTCCTTTACAACTCCATTCTGGAAAATTAATCATATTATTGTTTTGTAATATGTCAGGGTTATTCCAGATAGGTGTACGTTTGCATGGGATTAATGAAGACTCCATTATTTTTAGAAACTCCCACCATGCTGTCAGAGAAGAGCTGATGTTGATGCTTTTAAAGCATTCATGTCATTTGATGTTTGAGCTGATAAATGGTAGGTCTGAAATCTCTAGATTATTGCATAGTGCCTGTTCAACATCTAGCCAAGGTTCATCTAAGAAGGTATGTTTTAACCATCCTGAGATAAATTGAAGCCTGTTGGCTAAGAAGTAGTGCTGAAAGTTAGGTAGTTCTAATCCTCCTTTATCCTTTCCAAAGGAATTTAGAAATATACGAATCCAGAGATCTGAACCAATCTTGTGATGGTTTGTTAGGGATCATTAAAAATAAGTAATTTATTTTTGGCAAGATCATCATTTTTATAGTGACGACCCTTCCCATGAGTGATATGGGTAAAGATTTCCATCTAGTCAGATCGCCTTCTACTTTCTTTAGAAGTGGGATGTGGTTTAATTTAGTTAAGTCTGGAAGCTTAGGAGAGACATTAATACCTAAATATTTAATATTTCCAGATTGCAGTGGGGCAGAAGAAGAATTATGGAAGGAGCAGTTAATGGGAAGAACTGTAGATTTTGGCCAGTTAATTGAATAATCTGAAACTCTTGAAAACCAGTTTATTAGAGTAATTACCTCAGAAAGGTTGGTTTGTGAGTTTTGGAGAAAAAGCAACACATCATCCACATAGAGACTGATTTTATGTTCTACGTTTGTCTGTTCTTATTGACAACTCTTCATCCACCTTAAACACAGTGGGTGTGTTGCTGGGAATGGGAGTTACCTTATGGAGCTGTTATTGCAGTAAAACCGTTTTTATTTCAGTCCATATGAATTCATGTAGCTCTGTGTGGAGATCCTTGTGCACATATTGAAACCTGTCTGTTATCACTCAGCCAGGCTTTTCAATCGGCTGTTTTTGTTTTTTAATACGTGACCTTTGCTAAAGTTCATCCAAAGGTGCAAATGATGTGTGACAGGATGTAAAGATGTGTTTGCAGAGTTGTCTGTAGGACAACAGTTTAGTGATCTGTGGCTGACAGGCTCAGTTTCTCTCCAGCTCAGTACTAACAGGTGAATATTCCACAGGCTGAGGTGTGATGTTAGAGGGCTGCTCGTGGTGGTTGTGCTGATCCAAGACAGGCTCAGTTGGATAGATCTGAATGCACATCTGTGTCAAAATACTGCAGGAAGTTCACATGTGGTAAATCCACTGCATCGGCACAACCGTCACTACCAGTCGACTAATGTGACACCTGCAGACTGAGTGATGCTGGTGGTTTGTACTGAGTGTGAGACAGAGCTGACCCCTGACCTCAGGGTGGAGAAATCTGATAGAAAACTCTGACTCAGCAAAAATGTAGCCAAGGTCACATGTAAGAGGACAGCCAATGAAAAAGCTGGGTGAGTTGTAACTAATAACTCAGCTGACACAGTCAGATACATGCCTGTTTTTATGGCAGGTTTATTTGGCTGTTTTGAAAAGGATTTTATCCTAATAACTCAGTTTAACTATCACAAGAATGAAATGGTGCAAATGTAAAATCCTTGAGCTCTATTGTGAGTAACTTTATGATTGGCTGCATGTGATGTGGGGACATGTGGCAATGATAACAAACAAACATAACTTAGGCTGCATGTAAATGGGCTCTGTGCAGCTTTGAATCAGCTCCTGTTGGCCTCCAGCTTCTGGAAACACTTCCAAGCAGAGCTGCCGCTTTGCAAGCCCGACTGGGAACAGTCCCCACAGTAGGTGGTCCCCATCATGTCAGTGGTTGCTGTGTGGGTGAGGAAAGGACTCACAGGTAGGTGAAGGCTGGTGTTTATTATCACGAACACAGGATGACTGGCTGAGCTGAAATGACTGAAGCGAACACATGTACAGAGTCGAGCACATTAACATCAACAATGACGCTGAGCAGAGAGAACATGAGGGTTTAAATACTCTGGCTGATGATGATGATTAGGGACACACAGCTGAACAGAACTGAACTAATAACACACAGGAAGCAAACATGAAAACAGGAAATGTGAACAGGTGAATAAACGTGAAACAAGTGCAAACACTGGACGAACACCAGGAACCCGACACATCAGTGACACCAGGATGTAACTGTGCCGTGTCATCAATGTGGATCCATGAAGACTGAATGATTTCCTGATATATATTGTGATAAAATCACTTCTGTATGAACTGTGTGTTTCCAGCTGGTTCTAGGTCACAGCTTTATATTCATTAGATATGAAACCTTGATGCTTATTTGAAAGGACACAGATGGACCTTGTTTCCTTCTTTCCTTCCTTTTTGTGTCCTCTGTGCTTCATCTGCTGCTCTTCACTCTGTTACTTTGTGACTCTGGTTCTCCTAAAGACACGTGGGTGGTGCTCTCCACCTGTAGATGGAGCAGTAGCTGGTCTGGCTGAGTTCCTCTGACTGTCTTTGATTTGTGCTTCCAAAGTTTAACAGGAAAGTGAAGCGAGAGAAAGAGCAGGAAGAAAAGCCGAGTTTCCTCTCTGTGTCACATCCACAGTGTCTTTAGATGATGGAGTGACTGCAGAGAGTTCACAGCTTCACTGTTTGTGCCCTTTAGATGTGCACTTATTCCAAATATGCATCATCACTGCTCAGTGAGCAGGATGGAGGAAAGAAAGCATCCAGTATCTGTGCTCATTCACACTGAACAAATAATACTTGATCACAAATTTGTACATGTAGAGGCTGCACGCTCATTAATATGAGCTGTGCTTCTTATTAATAAGAAGCACAGCTCATATTAATATGATACTGTGTACACAGTATCATATTAATATGAGCTCAAGCTGTTCTTCAAGCAGCTTGTCTTTACTTTAATACTCAGAGTTTTACTGCAGCAATGAATCAGAGTTTCAGCTTTTAAACAGACTCGAGTGATGAAAACACAGAAATCTAAAGCTCACAGGTTCACCTGTTCACACCTGCTGGCAGATCACCTGTCAGCACTTTCATGTCATTAATCTCTGATGTTGATCCTCCAACAGTTACAGACTGACGGATTCTCCTGTAACCTGCTGACATCATCCTGAACACAGTAAAGCTTATTTGTAAGGCAGCTGCAGGTCTGTGTGACGTGTTGAACACAAACAGGAAGTGGATGCAAGTTGTAACGTGCGGTGGAGATGAAGCCAGCCGCGGAGGTGTGCAGGTGGATAGCGAATGAGCAACAGCTTCTGACTTTCCAAAAGTACTCATTTATTTACAATATCAAAAATAAAAGTGTCACCTCTACCACACATTACTAACGAGCACACTAGTCCGCGTACACACGGGAGCATCCATTACAGGGAGAGTACGAAGAAGAACAGAAAGGGGGTGACACACCAGTCATGAGACAGGAGGCGCCGCCATGTGGTGATACACTGCATTACAACAGCAACTGTTACAAAGTGTGTCGCACTGTGACCTCTGAGGACTCACAAATGTTTCAGTCCAACACAAACACAAATCAGTCTGATTACATGTTTGACAAAAACCTGAACAGTTACTGATCAGCTCAGTTTATCATGCTCACCTTCACTGACCTGATCATTGTGTCTTTAAAAACCTTCCTGTGGGTCAAAGGTCTAAACTTCACTAACATCTCTCTCCATCGTTTGCAGGCAGAGGAGACGTGCTGGCAAAGTCTAAACTTCATCAACATTTACACTTTGTTTTCTTCAGGTTTCACTGCTGCTGCCTAAAAACAAAGCAATGGTACCAACGATGAAGAACTCAGTCAGGACTGATTGTTTGCGTCATCTGTGACGTCAGGCTTTAGCTCTTTAACATGTTAAATACATTTTCCTGTAAAGCAGTGAATAAGTTGAATAACAGCACTGATATCAGTGACAGTCCAAAGACTTTGGTGCTCGGCAAAGCTTCAAGTTTCAGCTTTTATTGTGATGTCCAGATAAACAGAGCAGCCACATTTATCTAGAATGAAAATCTTTGGCTTCTCAGCTTTACATCAGCATATAGAGAGTGTGCAGTTATATTATGAAGAAAATAACAGAGAATAGCACTGATGATAATAATAATAATAATAATAATAATAATAATAATAATAATAATAATAATGAAAAAAAGACAAAAAGTATTAAATATTTAGGGAATTTAAGACAAGTTGGTATTTACAGTTCGTGCTAAGCTTGTGCAAGTGGCATTAGTTGAAGTGACAGTGTGCAGAGTCCTGTAGTTGTAGTGAGTGTGTAGTGGTGTGTGCAGAGTGTCAGCAGGTCAAAAGCCTGATGGCTTGTGGGTAAAAACTGTCCCTGTTCATGCCCTATCGGCCCCCCTGGCTAAACTTTGCTAGATCCGCCCCTGCACAGTTACCAGCAGTCAGCTATGTAGAAAAGGATCCTGGTGTAGAAAGTAATATTAAATAAATTCTAACGACAGCTTATCAAGGTTAAACGTGCTGCTGTTGTTCAGCCGCTGGTTTCCTCTTTCTGGTGCAAAGTGGGCCAAAAACAAAGAAGAGAGACGGACTCGCGACAGAAAAGCCGATCAGCTGATCATTGATCAGTTTCATGAAGTAGCGGCGGGAGAGGGAGAGAGAGAGAGAGAGAGGCAGTCGCTCCATATATCGGTTGTTAAGCTTAACGTAGGTACGCTTTACAAACATTCAGAGATGAACTTACACAGTTGCTTTATTTCTCTCTGGGATAACTTCCTCGGAGATGAAATGCTGGATTGCTAGCAAGGCTACAAATACACACAGCCGCTCTATCACGTGAGCGCACTGCTCAGACGTGCTACGGTTATGAGGCGAGTTACGCCGTGTCGCAAGTTTTGTGAGGTGCTTTTTTGATATTTAATGGATCGGATTACATTTTTTATTTCTCTCCGATATCCGATCCAGTACTTTACGTCAGTATCGGACCGATACCGATACGTAATATCGGATCGGTCCATCTCTATTATGTATATCTATTATATATTATCACCTTACCTTATTGTAACCTTTGACCTATTTCCTTGTTAGCCTTGATAAACCTTGATCTTCCTTGATCAAACCTTGAAATTTCTTTCACCTTTAAACCTGAGGCTTAAATTAAACCTTTGTTAAAAACCTTCTTACCAACTTGTAATTCCAACTTTATTCATAAATATGTATCTTATCATCTAAACCGTCGATCAATTTGACTGAGAGAACTTTAACCACTCACCGCTCACATTTTAATTTGGTTTATGCCCAATTTTGCTGCTTTTTGATATAACAGACTCTGCTTACCTTTATTTTGAAGGCCTTCTGTGAGGATCACCAGAATCAGTTTTCTCCAGTTCTGGTGTCTGACAGCAACTCTGTCAGCCTCTCCAATCCTCCTTTTCTCCTTTCCAATCAAAAAATCACGTCGGGTCACCAATTTGTTGTGTTCAAAGTTTTTCAGAAGGAATTCAGGAGAAATATCTGTCATTTAAAAAGATTTACTTCAGCAGTTGAAATGTGATTACATTTTTTATTTCTCTCTGATATCCGATCCAGTAATTTAGGTCAGTATCGGACCGATACGTAATATCGGACTGGTCCATCTCTATTCGATACCAGTACCAAACCAGTACTTTTGAAACAGTGCCGGTGCTTAAAGAATGGAGAACATAAAATTGGTCCAAAAAACAATCATATTCAGCTGTCTTTTTGTAGAAAGATAACAATGTTAGCCTTTTATGCAACTATAGGGCATATATGGTCTCACTCTTGGCTGGAAGCAGTGCTTAAACAATGGAAAAAACACAAACTTTGTCCAAAAACCTCTCATGTTTAACTGTTTTCCACTTTTTCTTTGGTCATTTTAGCCTTTTTGGCCAGGGTGAAGGGAGCATCTGCCATCATTTGGTCCATATATCCATATTGGCTGGGTTTCTACCACAGTATTTTTACATATGTTCTCAATATGCATTATTTTGTTTTATTCCTCCTCTGTCCTAAATATTATTTTGAATTCCTGTCTTATGATCTTCTTCCGAACTACAGCACTGCCTTCATCTGAACTGATTTCACCTATTGCGCAATTCTAGCTTGGTGTCCAAACCAAACTTTCATCCTCACCCCAATACCTACCTCGTCCTTTTCTACCTGAGACCTCCGTTCAGTTCTCCATACTCATATCATCCTTGTCCTCTACCTCCTCTACCTACCACTACCTCTACATTCTAGTCCAGTCACAAGCCAGCTTATGCCAACTGCCATCTGCCTTCTTTCTCCAAAATCCCACCACTGGCGTCCTCATGTTCCCCACACTAAATCTCACCCCACTCGAGTCGACTCCCTCGGGACGTCTTTAGTAGCACAGCCAGTCTCACAATCATGTTGGCTCATGCCAAGAGCCTTGTCCATGGGACCTGCTGCCCTGATGGAGCTAAATCTGCTGACAGTGAGGAACCCAGATTTCTCATGACAAAGGAAAGTTCTCTTTTTCCTTTCTTGATTCTAGTTGTGAATTTTGAGTGCTGTCTATTGGACCCAGGCTGTTCTGATTCTATTTAATTTATTAACAGCAGTCTCTACCCAAGCTGATTTCCTGGTTAATGTGTGACGTCACAAAGCATCATCATCATCATGGGACTGGAATGACCAAAAACCTGAACTGAAGCAGCTTGAATATACCCAATTTCTCAGTAGATGTTGAGTACAGACTTAGACAGGGAGATCTTACCTTCATTAAAGTTGGGACATGAATGACTGTATCAGGAGACATGAAGCATGACATAATTGAAAAATTGCTGAGGCAATGCAAACTTCCAAGACATATCCAGAAGATGAAGACTTCACCAGTGTTGCAAAAGCACTGATTAGCAAACACTCCTGCCTTACAGAGCCTGGTCCACAGCTGGGATGGTATGACTGGAAGAACAGACTTAAATTTAAGATGGTGAACAATATTGCAAAGCTTTGAAAAGTTGGATGTGAAGATGTAGCAGTTAATGGGGGTAAACAAAGTAAAAGCAACCCAGAGGAAGACTACTCAAGCAAGAATGTCAACTGACCAAAAAGAGGTGAAACAAATAATCTGCTCAACTTTCCTGAACCTTCGAAATGCAAGGAAAGTCATTGCAGATCAAATGAGGAAGAAACTGCCAGATATCTCACAGAGATGGACGAGATATTTTTAATAGTTAGGCAAGAGATTGTAAAAGAGGCGCCTGCTGTACAGAACATGTCTGAACGATGGCCATCTCTTTTCACAGAGACTTTGTAAGCTACTGTTTTTGAAATTAACCTTAAGGTTTGACAGAAGAATTGAGTTTTATGCAATCATATTTTTTTGTGATCAAAAGTAAAATCAAGTAAAGTCAATGACGTCACTTGAGTAGAATGTATTCCAGATAAAACAAAGGGTTTTTTTAAAAAAAAAATTACTACTTACATAAATTTGTTAGAAAATGTATGAAAGATTATACTTGTGATGACAATTATGATAAGATGACAACAAAGCCGAACTAACAGAATTCTTTAGCCTTATAGCATGAATTTCATTACTCATTAATTTAAAGAACCTTAAGGATTTATTTATAAAAATCATTACTTTGTCATCAAATTTTCGAATTGCTAGTCTCTGGTGAAAAACATTAAACAATGACTAAATAGTTTGCTTGTTTCTCTCACTCTCCTTCTTTTTTACTTTTTCAGACAAGTTCAGTAAAATTAACAGCAAGAACCTTGAGGGACACTTGTTTTGAGGCTTTGGAGCAGCTCTCCCTCTCCTCTTTATTGACATCTTCTTGTCCAAAAATAGAACTAGACTCTATAACAAGACTTGACTACATGCTAAGGTGGCAAACCCTAACTCTACACAAGTACATTTAAATAAATGTAAGTGTTAGGAAAAATGTACTTCTACAAGTACTTTTATTGCACCATGTTCATTCACCCACGAGCAGCTGTAACATGAATCAAATGGCTGAATTTCCACCTCAGCAGGCAGTCAGTCTTGCTAATGGCCTAATTTTATTCAGGTGTGTTGCAGCAGGGACACATAAAAGTTTCAGGACACTCAGTGCACTCAAGGACTGGAGTATCAAAGCTGCAGCACAGTTGCCCTTATGGATGACATTTGTCCACACGTGCAGAGCCTGCAGTTTAACTGGTCGTTAAAGAGTGTTGTAGTAACCATGCTTTCAGTTTCATTTAATAAACAGGAGACTGTTTTATGCATTTAGAAATCTTTATTAGAATTTGTAATGTAAAACCGTTAAAACTATAACTGTAAAATACTGCACAGCTCATAACAAGTTGGCATTAAAATACAAATAAGCATTAAAAACAATGAAATATTATTTTGTATATTTGTCTGAACAAAACATATGAACTATGAATAGTTTTTCTTAATTATTGACACAGATTTTATTTTTAATTTTTGTAATCATCTCCATATTGTTTTACTGTCTCACTATTGCTGTGTCCCAATTCAGGGTCTGCACGCTTGAAGTACGCATTTCAAGTGCGATTACGTCACCGCCACGCGACGACGGCTGTCCCAATTCGAAGTGCACTTCAAATGCATACTCCAAATGCGCTGTCGATTTCCCCAAATATCAAGCGTGGTCCGATGCACGCTTCGTGGTCCCATATATTCCACAATTCATCGCGCGGCGGTGGGTGTGGATAATTTTGCCGCAAAATACAGCAGAAGGGAGCGGCCGAAGAGTGAACTGTCAAAAGTAAGTACTGAATATGATGTCACTTATTTATGTGCGAGTGTTTAATAACGAAGAACATTAAAACATTACTGTTGGCGCACAGCAAGAAGGTCCTGAGTTCAATTCCACCATCAGGCCGGGGTCTTTCTGTGTGGAGTTTGCATGTTCTCCCCGTGTTTGTGTGGGTTCTCTCCGGGTACTCCGGCTTCCTCCCACCGTCCAAAGACATGCAGCTTGTGGGGATAGGTTAATTGGATAATCCAAATTGCCACTAGGTGTAAATGTGCGAGTGAATGTTAGTGCGAATGGTTGTCTGTCCCTGTGTGTTAGCCCTGCGACAGACTGGTGACCTGTCCAGGGCGTACCCTGCCTCTCGCCCTATGACAGCTGGGATAGGCTCCAGCGCCCCCGCGACCCTGAAAAGGATAAGCAGAAGCGAATGGATGGATGGATGGATGGATGTTAGATAGATAGTTGAGAGCTCTGCCCACCCGGGGTAAGTCTTCTGACTTATCCCACTTTATTGAACGGTAGCCGCTAAAAGTAGTTACTGTCGCTGCCCGTTTTTGTTTTTTGTTTAGCGTGCCGGAGCGGAGAACACGGACAGGAAGACGAGGACGCCGCCGGGTTTCCCCCTTCTGCACCGCTTGCCTGGATTTTTAATTTTTAGTGACTTTTATACTGTGCCGGACGCCACTGGATTTTTACTGTTGTGTTTTATTGATTTCTATTGTGTTGTTCCCTGGCCAGGGTTGTTTTAATTCATTTTACATTTTTAACTGTTTAAATATAATAAATTATATTTTAGACATACAGTTTTTAATTCGTGTGCATTCCCTTGGCTGCTCCACTGCTCTGTCCATTTTGAGGAAGGTTTCCCTCCTTTAATAACACTGTGCAAAAATCACCTTCGCTCCGTTACAAATACATATAATATTGGCCATATTATATTTACATTACCACAGTTAGATGATTTTAGTCTCATGAACAACATGAGCTAATTGTTATTTACTAACTAATCTTAAAATGACTTCAGTACAGAAATGAAGCCCAACTATCATGTTTTACAGTCACGTGGTCTCAGCCTCAGATACTCAACTAATCAAAGTGATGTCATGACAAAAATGAATGGCCAACAAAACATTTTTTTCTCCTTCATTTCTGCTGTATGTAACTTTTCTCGCGGTTAGTATAATGGTTGCTAGGCAACCTGAGCAGCACGACGAAGGCTAGACCGTCCCATTTCACAAGCCTCTCACTTCCGCACTTCTCGTACTTATAGTACGCACCGTACGTAGCACGCGTAGTGTGCGTACTTCAAGCATGCAGACCCTGAATTGGGACACAGCCTATAGAGCCTCTGTCAGTTTTCCAGGAGTACCTGCAGCTGGTTAGGCCTCCAGCTCTGGACCTCAGATCTCTCCTCTTTTGTCTGTCGACACAGCATAAGCACATATTTAGCCCTGCAAGCTTCACCTTTTTTCATCTAAAAAGAAAAAGTACATTTTTCCTGTTTCACTTTGAGAGGCTTGCGTCCTATGTTAGTGTTTTTCATTTTGCTTCCCCCCCATCCCCATCTCGTTATGTTTGATCTCTCCCAGTTGTGTTCACCATGTGTTTCAACTTCCCTTATTACTCCCTTATGTATATAAGCCCTGTGTTTTCATCTGTGTGCTGCATTGTCCCTCATAGATGTGTGATTGTTCCCAGTGTGCTGTGGTCCCTTGTATTGCCTAGTTTTTAGTCTTCCCATTTTAGGTTTTGTTTGGTAGTGTTCTCGTTTTCCTTCTAACAAAATAAAGCTGCCTTTATCCCCATGTGAATTGAGTCCTGCATTTGAGTGCATCCTGCCTACCACAAGGTACCTACAGTGACAGAATCACAGTCATGGCAGAATTAAAGAATTATTAAGCAAATAATCAAAAATCCACTAACTAGAAAAGAGGTCCCACAGCCTCATACAATCTGCTGAACCAGCAGTGTTACATTTAACACATTAGTTTAACCAGTTTTAATACAAAACTTAACTTGCACCATTACCTCCTTTAGCTGGACAGTTTTTTTTTTTTTCTTTTCTTTTCCATTAAGGAAGTGTGCATTTTCCCTGACGGGACCTTCCTCACTGTGAAAACTGAGAAGTATATGGAAATGTCAGTAATATTAATGTTTCCTTTGTATCTGCATTTATTTTTATTGTAAAGGATACATGAAGAGCCCTTTCTGTTTGAAATTATATACACAACTATATAAACGAATCATTCTGTTTTTATTATCAAGTAGAGACTGTTCATTTGCCCTTACAATAAAAATGTATGTAGGCATGATGCAAATGGACTCATAAATACCAGAATTTGTTTGAGGAAAATATTTTAAAAAAATAATAGTGTTTGATAATCTTAACAGAGCAGCATGGTGGTTAGCACTGTTACCTCACAGCAAAAAGGGTTCTGAGTTGAATTCCACCATCAGGCCGGGTCTTTCTTTCTGGAGTTTGAATGTTCTCTCTGGGTACTCTGCCCCCCCCCCCCCCACAGTCCAAAGACATGCAGTTAGTTGGTATAACCATCCTGATAGGTGTGAATGTGAGTGCGACTGATTGTCCATGTGTTAGAAAGATTAGCGACCTGTTTCACCATAAGACAGCTGGGATAGGCTCCAGCAGCTAATTAATGCTTCAATCTTAAATATGATCAACCTATCTCTAATAATCAGCTATGTACCACAGGCCTTCAAGGTGGCTGTAGTTAAACCTTTACTTAAAAAGCATCTCTAGACCCAGCTGTCTTAGCTAATTATAGGCCAATCTCCAACCTTCCTTTCATATCAAACATCCTTGAAAGAGTAGTTGTCAAACAGCTAACTGATCATCTGCAGAGGAATGGCTTATTTGAAGAGTTTCAGTCAGGTTTCAGAGCTCATCACAGCACAGAAACAGCTTTAGTGAAGGTTACAAATGATCTTCTTATGGCCTCTGACAGTGGACTCATCTCTGTGCTTGTCCTGCTAGACCTTAGTGCAGCGTTCGATACTGTTGACCATAATATCCTATTAGAGCGATTAGAACATGCTGTAGGTATTACAGGTACTGTGCTGCAGTGGTTTGTATCATATCTGTGGTGGAATTTTCTGTTAAAGTCTGCAACGAGATCAACTGTGGACATTCTTTGTTTTAATTACTGCACGCAGGAGCGCAAAACAGACGTTAACCATCACTTGTGCAGTCAAGTTAGCTCTACCATTGAGATGTTGCAGCTCCCTTTTATACTCTCACACACACATCTACCATCTATGCTTAGGGAGCCCCTGGCACTGGCTTCCCTGAGAGTTTCATACTGTCAGCAGATAACATAGCTAAGCGGGTCATGTTGACACACGAATCCTTCAACTAAGAAATAAAGGCTATGCAAAATTTTACAGTGAATTTCTAATCCCCAAGTCTAAATGTGAGAATAAACTAGAATTGTTTCACCCAAATAGACTCCAATTTGTTCATATAAATGGAGATGCCTCTTCACACACATTGTTAATTATGGAGTTCCACGGGGTTCGGTGTTAGGACCAATTCTGTTTATGGACATGCTTCCCTTAGGCAGTATCACCAGACGACATGGCACACAACTTTATCCATCCTTGATGATGATCTCCAGGTTGAAGTTGGGCATGAAAAGTCTCTCTTCTCTCAGCTTATTGTTGTCAATCTTTGAGCGAACAAAGTAGAGCTTTTTCTTCATTTTCTGAGGGAGTTTCATGTCATTTTCTGTGAAGGCTGAGATAAAGAAGTCAAGTCCAAAATGTTTCAAATACTTCTTAGCTGGAAACTTGGTGCAGATAATTTAACATTGAGATAGTTTGAATGGGAGGTACGGTGTACCCTCTAAGGTTGTTTCTGTAAGACCAGTAGGTCTAATTTCTAATCCATAATTGCTCAAATTTTTCTGAACATTCTCAACAATACACACAAACCACTTTTGTTTTTTTTCCCTTTCACTACTCACACTGTTGTTTTTTGTTTTGTTTTTTTTCCCCCCCCATCTGGGTAATATGCTCCCCTTTGATTTTACTATCCACACTGACCATGGCCTTTTCCAGCTCCTCATCAAAGAGCTTCCACGTCTGTGTCAATATGGAGGCTTTCTCCACTTTCCAGGAATACCTCCAGTTTGATGGACGTGTCAGTAGTGGCCACACCAATGATATGGACCTGGGCTCTGACCTCTTCTTTTGTCTGTTGATACACCACAAGTAATTTTTTAGCCTTGCAAGCTTTACCTTTTTCTTCCAAAAAGAAGGAAATAAAATGTGTTAATCAAACGTTTTCCCCAAATCACCAAGTCAGATAAATACACACATTATTATTGGTACAAACATATGGCTTCTTTCATACGTTAGTGTTTGTGAATTATGTAGTGTGCAGCTGTGGCCCATAAGCAGACTGGCTCAGCTTTATGTGAGAGACCTTTATGTGGTCTCTCACATGAAAGTGGTGAATAGCTGCCTCCCTCCACAGGGACACTGCCATGGTATAACATCCTAAAATCAAAAACATGACAGAATGAAAGATTTAATAAGTAATACAAAAAGTCACTCAATACCAAAATACAGCCCACATCCTAATACAATCTGCTCCTCTGCCACCAATCTCAAATATGAGACATCACTTTCAAAACTCACACTAAAGTTGCACCATTTCCTGCTTTAGCTGCAGATTTTTGATGGGAACGTTTTGTTTCCCTGACACCACCTTCCTGACTGCCGAACACTGAAAAGTCCTTTAAAATATAATGTCAGTTACAGTGAATGTATACATCCGTGATAAGTCTTTCCTTTTTCGATACTATTTATATTCTGGTGTTCATAAAAATTCTACAAACACAAAAATGGATCCTTGGATACATAATACATTTCATGATTTTCTTGAACTCATGCTTCAGCAACACCAACATCAGTGTTCAAATTGCCTGTTTCAATCTCTGGCAATTACATTTGCCATAGATAATGCCCAATTCACCATAATATTGACCATTTCTGTTGTAAAGATACCTTTCAGCTCACTCACTTCTCCAGATGCACCTTGTTTATTTTCCTCACCTGTGATTGGGTGTGGTGCTTGCCCTTAATTGCACTCACCTGTCACCCGTTATATAAGGACTGCACTCACCTACACCTCACTCTTTCTTCACTCCCACATGGGGCAGCAGCTGAGGTGAGTTTCTGTTGAGTGCCCTGAGTTCATGTATTATTTCTAGTTACTGAGTGACTTAAATCACACTTTATTTCCTTTTGGAATTAGCAGTCCATGTGTCTTTAATACTGATCATTCAATAAAACAAGAAACCTGCAAGTGATTGATGACTGTTCATTCTCATCCTGATCAGATGAGCCCATGATAGTTACAAGCTCCAACTTCCTCTCCTTAACAATTCCCATTGTACCTCCTCTTTTTCTTATTAGACATTAAATTCAATAAACCCCTTTCTCTGTAAATTTATTAACAAAACTAAACTAATCATCTCGTTGTTCTGAGGAAGCTCTGAGGAAGTACAGAATAAATACAGTACAATCTGTTCAATCTCAACAGTACAAATGTATGTTGGCATTACAGAGATGGACTGTATAAATACCAGAAACACTTTGAAATACAAATTATCAAATCGAATTTATTCATCAAATTTAGTGTTTTTTGGAAACCAATGTCAAAAATGATTATTTTTACTTGTAAATACAGAAAAACAGTCATGGCTCCTTTGAAAACCTAAAGCAAGATCAATTCTGATGACAGCACAAATACTTACCTCAACAACCACCCTGTAGTAAAACATGCCATACCCGAGGACACTTCACACTTTTAAGCATCTGTTATTAACTCTCAGTTGCTGTTTACACCCCAGCTGCAGCTAACCCACTGCCAGCTCAACATACCAACAACAACGAGAAAACAAGTAAAGCTTTTTATACTGGCAAGGCGTTATTGTAGATGCTGTGCAGGTGAGTCCGTTTCACCTGCAGCGGCATCGCAGGCCACGCCCCACCACACTCCCCTTTGTCCGGAGTGGTAAAATATTATGCTGCTATTATTTGCTGCTATTTTTATAATCATCATTACCATTTCATTATTAATAGTGATGTTGCATCCAGATGCATTCAGATGTTCAAATATATTGGTATTATATTAGTCTTTATTACAGGTCCAGTAAGAACCACTTTAGACTGTTGAGTTGAATCTATAATTTTAAAGGCTTTTGAATGTTTTTATATTCTTACACTGAAGTCTTCAGTGGGTGAGAAACTGAGCTGCAGGGACAGGAAATATACACAGCAAATCCAGCATGTCCAAATTAACACTATCAGATTTGATTTCAACACTATTAAAGTGTCTATATGGGTCCACACCAGAGAGTGTTATTTTAACCCTTTTTGGAGAGTTGGTCAGTTAACTCTGATTCAGTGTTAAACACCAAATCTATCTGGAGTTGATAATTTAACACTTACTAATGCTAACTAGGTGTTAAGAGTTTATATATTAACTCTCAAAGAGTATTTTAGTTTAACTACATAAGAGTTATCTTCTAATTAATTCTAAAAAGTGAAAATTCTACTGTTCTGAAATTCTAGAAATTCCTTTGGAAATAAACATAAAAAAGATGCAATGGTTTTTGAAAAACATTTATTCTGAACTGTGCACCACAATTTCAAAACATTTTCTGAAAGATGTAACAATGTACATGTTCTCACTTTCATTAGAATTTTGTTTATCAAAAGGTCTGACATAGGTGAGCTGGTAAATGCAAATAAATAACAGCATTCTCATCACTTATTTCTTTAATACAATATGCATGTCCTTCATTCGTCACTTTGTGGAACTTCAACGCACTTCTGCTCTCCCCCATATTCCACCTTCATATTCACGGCATATTCTGTGTGGAGATTGATTAAAAATTAGTTGACACTAATTAATTGCACAAATAATCCGGTAATCAATTGCAGCACAGTAGAAAAAGGAATCATTTTTGAGCCATTACTTGTGTAAAGTATTTTCCCAAAAGACAAGGACACAGACAACAGGTAATACCGAACCAAATTTAAAACCTCAACCTTTTTCATTTTTACCTAAACCCTGTGCACAAAACTCTGGAGGGATCTAAATGCTAACATAGAACCCAGTCAGGACATATATAGAAAAAACGAGCAAACAGCAGCTACTGCTGTTTGCTCGTTTTGTTTTGTTTTTATAGGAGATCGTTTTCAGGCTTCAAGTAGCACCATTATACCAACATTTCACATTCTAGACATTGTTTTAGGTGTATTTAAGTTGGCCAAAAATTTGACTGAAAATTCACATGCAAGCTTTTTTCAAGGCTGTAGTATTTGCCCGCAAACAATACATTTCAGCTAGCTAAAACAGAATATCATGCTATCACCGAGCAACATGGCTAATGCCTTTCACACAGCTTTGTCTCAACTCCAAAGAGCCACAGAAGTAAAAGCTAATAATAATAAGTGAAACAATCTTTGAAAAAATGACTTACCAAGCATGGCAAACAACTCAGAAATATGTAGAGCAAAATGTTCTTAAACGGCTTCACTTAAGCTTGGATCAGAATCTGTGGTGCTGGGGGCGGAGTCTGTGAATTTACTCTATTAGTGTCATAGCCCCTCTAGGAGTTCGGAGTTAAGAGCTCAAGAGTTAATGTTTCCATTGTAACACCTCCAGATTTGACATAGAAACCCTCATTTTTAACACTCGGTTTTAACTACTATAATTTTACACCTCAGAGTTACATTAAAGGAATGTGACTCTACTAAGAGTAAAATTAACTCTACTTTTGTAAGAAGACTACTAACACCAATACATTTAACACTTTTGAATTTGCTGTGTACTCTGTGTAAAGACAGGAAGTTACATGTTTTTGAAGTTGCATGCTTTGCAGGAAGGGTAACCGAAAGCAGAGTCTGAGTGCAAATAATTCTGAGGAGCAGTTTGGATGATGCCATTATCATCTTTGATGCATTTATATTTCTGATTAAGCTTTGATTAAGCTTTAAGTAGTTGTATTAGATTGAAACATTTGTTTTATATATTTTACATGTAAGTCAAGATTATTACACACATACACACACATAGTTTCAGTTGTGTGCGTGTTGGCCTTCTGTCTAGTGGAAAGGTTACTAGGTTTAGCTGATGAAGTGAAGGGTGAAATAAAGGACAACACACACACACACACACACACACACACACACACACACACACACACACACACACACACACATATATTAGTTAGACTCATTTATATAGGTAAGAGTTTAATCATGTTTTGCTATAACTGCAAAGTTGGGGTGCATACGTGTTAGTCTGTTCCAGGAAGTACACCAGATGTCCCAGAGATAAGTGACACCGAGGATGGTGACAGGAAGCACCTGGGTTCGAGCCGAAGACGATGTTCTCTGGACTGTGTCAAGGGTTGACAGAACATTTGTGGTTTTGGATTGACGTATGCTGTATTGTGTCTGAGAGGGGAGGGGGAGCAGTATCACCCCCAACCCTATAAAGCCTTTGTCTGACTATTGTAAGTTAGTTCAACACTGATTGGGCTGTTGGACTCCACATGTGTACATTAAAATCTTCGTCTAATTGCACCAGGCCGGGTCAGTTGTTATTTTTGGATTCCTCCTCAATATCTGAACCTTAACACCTTCTACTGTAATAAGCCCCACATTTGTGGAGCTCATCCTCAGGGTGTTCACAGAAGCCAGAGGATGCAAAACATCCTCTGCTTTTAGGAACAAAGCTCTCCTGAAACAGGAAGGGCAGGGGCCTTGAAAAACTGAGTGTGAGCACTAATGTGCAGAGGTGTGGACTCGAGTCACATGACTTGGACTCGAGTCGGACTCGAGTCATTAATTTTATGACTTTAGACTTGACTTGAAAAAAGGTTGTAAGACTTGTGACTTGACTTGGACTTTTACACCAGTGACTTGGGACTTGAATTGGACTTGAACCTGTTTACTTGAAAAGACTTGATATTTTACCCAAATCTAAAATTTAACATACATATTATATAAAAAGTGCGGACCATTAATTCACTTTATTCATTCATTCATTCTTACCACACTCCGTATGTATGTGAGCGTGGGCTGTAGCACAGCCAATCAAATTAACCAGATTTGAAAAAAACAAGACCAAAAACGCTCGAGCCAAAAATGCTCCCAAGAGTAATTTCTTTCGGGTACATAAACTACGAAGTAGTCAACAAAAAACAAAATGCAATATGCAAAACATGCAAGAAGAGAATCACAGACGGAGATGGAACAACTTCCAACTTTGTCCGACATTTGAAGTTGCATAAAGAACGGTAGGTGGTGCTTCTTTTTTTTTTTCTTTTTTTTTTTTGCTACGATGAAATAGCTGACTTAGCTAACTTCATCTTATTAGCAAATGTTCTTCGGGCTACGTTGATGATACCGTTTGGCTTTAACAGGTATGAAATGTTTGTCATGCTATTTTAAATCCGGTCCTGCAAGCGCATCCAAGAATAACATGCAACTTGTTAGCTCAGAATTGTCGGTGAATGGTGAGCAGGGTCCGTTTCAGAAAGTGGGTTCTGTAGCTGTACTCAGTCTCTCTCCGTCTCCTCCCCATCATTAACCCCGTAGATTTAACCCAGTTTAGACTGACAAATATTTATTTTACCATCACATCACAATTCAAAATCACTGTGTTTAATTTGCAATTAGTGTATGGTCGTGTTTAACTTTTGCATGTCTGAGCCAGGGAAAAAATTTTTTTGGGTTAGAAAATCTGGCCCACCTTAGTGTGTAATTGAGTAGTCCTGCTATACATGGCCTTTTTCTTCTGTCATTTATGTCAATACATCAAATAAAATACTTTGATCTTATATTATTAGCTGTTGTTTATTTGCAAAGGTTATTCTCAACAGGGATGCTAGACAAAAACGGCGTTTTCTACAGACAGCCTAGCATACGCTCTCCACTTGCGAGTGAAAAAATAAAAATAAAAAACACCCCTTCCCTATTGGTGTTAGTTGTTTAGGGAGAAGGGGAAGTTTTTAGGAGTGACACCTGCGACGGAAAGCGGGCGAGCGAAAGAAAGAGAGAGAGAGAGTTTTCATATTTGAGACATTAGTGGCGTTTAGCGTGTTTGGAGGCTGTAGTTAGTTTGTTGTGTAGTTATTGTTTTGTATTGTGTGTCATTTAGACTGCTGAATTTCATATTTGATCTAAAAAAGCTGTCAAAGGCAGATTCCAGTGTAAACGCTGTCTCCACATAGAAAACTGGACTGTTGCACCTCCAGTTGTCAGACCTGCAGGGTTTAGGCCTGTGGTGTTCTCCTCTGTCTTATACTGAACACAAACTACATTTTTTGGACTGGCACAAATAATTTGTGTGCCTTCTTATTTGATGCAGCACACCTGATTGTTATGTAAATAGATTTAAATGGTTGTATAAAAAACGCCTGAGGCCTTGGCTGCATTTTTAGGTAAATAGTACCTAAAGCGAGATCGATCAACTGCAGACCAGACAACAAACGACGGAGGCCCAGAAAAGTGCAATCAAACGATGAGTTTATTGACAACGGAGAACAACCGTCAGCATATGGCTTATTTGCTCTGACAAAAATACACTGGGTTCTGGTTTTATAGCATAGAGGATCACACCCCCACATACACGTCAATACAGGTCAAAAATACATTATGTCCAGTCATTGTTTACAGACAAGGGTACATCTTGTACATCTCTAATAACTATAAACAAACATATAACTTCTCTTTTTGATAACACCTTCCTTTTAAGGTAATAACTTCAAGCTTCAGGGCCTCTAAGGGCTAATAATGGACCCTCGTCCTCAATCACTAAGTAGACTGAATTGGCGCAGGTCTCAAATAAGAAGCAGAAGACACTTGGGCCTTCGCTCAGGCCTGCTACTAGATTTATGTGTATTGTAAGCATGCATGCAATTAACCTGCTATGTTCTCATCCTCCCTCAACATGTATCACCTGGACACTCTCACCAGTGAAGCTTAAAACCCTCTTGGATAGAACATCAACTCTAAACAAGCACAGTTATGCATTGTGTATAGAATGAACTCAACCTGTGAATAGAATGAATGTGATGACAAACATATTCAATGCAATATGAACCCTGTAAACAATATTACTGATAAAATAATACTGTAGAACATGTTATTAATGCATTTATCATAAGGCAGATTATATGGCAGCAATAAAAGAATCTCTAAATCCCAACATACCATATAACTTTGTTGTTTGCAAAACTTGTGCATAATTTTTTAGAAATGTACAATTTGTATTTGCATTTCAAGTTATGAAAATGATTCGTTAAACATGTAAAAAAATATAACTTTTTTCTACTCGGATTCTGAATTTTTTGTCTGAATTTAGATCAACTAATATAGTATACCAAAATGAAAAAAATAACTCAAATTTCAGATATTTGAGGTTGTGCTGTAAATAATGATACCAAACAAGGCAAGAAAAACATATTTTAAAAGTGAAATATAGAAGTAAAATCAAAAGTAGTCAAGGACGGCCAATTATACCCGGGACCCCAGAGGGTTAAAAAAAAGACTTGAAAGGACTTGAAATTCAAAGTTTCGGACTTGGGACTTGACTTGAAAGTTGTCTGTCTTGACTTGCGACTTGACTCTGACTTGCTTGACTTTACTTGAGACTTGACTTGTGACTTGAGGATAAAGACTTGGGACTTACTTGAGACTTGCAAAACAATGACTTGGTCCCACCTCTGCTAATGTGTATGGCATAATGGGGAGCTGTACCTCTTAGGTCATGCCTCATTATATATGACAAGCCTTGCTGCACTTTCGATGAAAACTCCTCAAAAAATGTCACTTTGACCACCATCCCCCATCAGACATGGCTGCCACCGTATTATATTTTGTAATGACAGCTTTAGCCACTCCCTCTTTCACATCCCAACTTATCACCCTCAGCTGGTCACACAGTTTTAAGACGCAGACATGCAACGGCGGTGGCCGGAAATAAGGCGGCTCGGGTCGGTTGCTAATGAGTCGCATCAATGCCTTATTGGGAGGGAGGGAGGGGGGGGAGAAACAACAACACAAACATATTAACAGATTTATACATTTCTGCTAGATACACTTCTGATGTCACACATCACAGCTGTTACTTTCATGTAGTCTCTTTGCATTTTGATATAAACAAATAAAACCAAAGTGTGTTTCTGAACTTCCTGCTCAGAAACTACAGCCCCGAAGTTCTTACAGTATTTCTTTAAAAATACAAACTATCTCTACAAAATCTAGATCTTAAAATAAACTTCACACTTATCAGCCTTCATCAAATACAAAAATTACAACACATGTACTTCTGTCCACCTCCCTCATCATAGAACATACAAACATCACAATTATATTTTCCAAACTTCAATTTTTTTGGATGGCAGAAACTGCCTTTCATATGTTACGATACACAATACACTTAAAAAAACAAAAACGTGGCCAAGCGTGGCTTCAGAATCCTTCATATAACATACAAAACATCCCAATTTTATTTTCCAAACTTAAATTTTTTGGACGGCAGAAACTGCCTTTCGTATGTTACTATACACATGAGTCGCAAAGCTCAATAACTGACACAAACTCTTTACTTTACACTTTCTCCAACCATTTTGAAACTGTTTTTTTTTTCTCTGATAACTGCCTTTCTCACAATTTTCATACATTTCTCCTCGTTTATTTATATCTCACCTAACTATAAACTTCTCCTATTTGGTATTTTTTACAGCCATGTACTACTTCTGTTTTATTACTAAAAGTAATCTTTTAACATGTGTAAGAGAACGTGTAAACATAAAAAAATGTGCAAAAAGCTTAACACACTTGTGTTGCACAGTTTAACACATTTTGTGTTATTTTCAGAAGCTAACAAGAGGACCTAAAACTAGCAGCTCAGTAATTGGGTGTTAGCCCGGTGTTTAGTCAAACTGTACATAAGCAATGTATTAAAACTATATTAACTGAATCAATAAAATGTCCTCATTACTTTTAACAAATAAAAAATGTTATGATGTAATGTTGACTGATGTGTATGGTGTGCTAAAATTCTGAAAGAAGATTCATCTTTTATTTCTCAATGTGTATGGCAGTCATTCTCAAACTATGGTACGCATACCACTAGTGGTACTTGGGCTCTCTCTGGTGGTGCATGGGAAATCTCCATTATTTTTTTCTTTTAAAAGATTAAATAATTTACCATTGTGGAGGTATGCAAAGACGTCACCAGAGTTCCCGAGGATCTTCTGGGAGCCTTAGTCAATCACAAAATCTCTCCCCAAGCGTGTTTTCTATGAAGAGCAGCCTTTCCTTATCGCCAGCAGTCATGGACTCATTTCTCTGGGCCTTAAAACTGCAAAGTCGGCATGGCGCTTTTGCGCAAAAACAGAGCACTTTTCCGTGGTGCTGCGATCCCAGCCCCCATCGATGAGTCCGAGGCCCCCGGGAGAAACAGTGGGGGCACGGGAGATGCCGTCAGTGAGTCGGGAACTATCGCCTGAATGCCGACTTGGGTGGGGGGATCCTGGAGGAGGGTCATCACACGGCGGGTGTACAGCAGATCCAGCGAGGCCACCACACGATGGTATTTCGTGTCATCAGCTGAAACGCCACGTAGAGCAAACTGAGCTTCGACGGGCACGAACCGTCAAAGGAAGGTCCTGAAGCTAAAAATCCGGCAGCTTAACCGCCACAGTAAAAATTAAAAGGTGTACAGCTCTGCTATCAGTTCAGACGTAAATGAAGACAGAAAACTAAACAGCAGTGACGTTTGTAGGGTTACTGAACTTGGACTATCTGGTACATAATGATGTGTTACGTGTTCGCTAGCGACACAGCTATACATAGCATAACATAAACACAGTGAAGCTGGAGGATGAACGGTAACACTTTTCCACTCGATAAAAGTTAACTTGAGGGTTCCCAATGGTTAGGGACAAATGTAATCGCATGGCAGGATGCTGTCAACGGACCAAACTTCAGTCAGGAGAACAACTGAGGCAGTCCATCCACAATACAAGGTTAGTCATTAATATACTGCTGCATGGGCTGGGCTGTAGTTATAGCGTCAGGTTTTAAAAACAGCTTTAAAATGAACAGTGGTAATAAAAACTGAGAGAGGCCGACAGTGATCACTGACTGTTTTAGGGGCTTGTTCAGATTACAAAATCCAAAACATTACAAGTAGTGCTCTCAGTGTTAATCTCGTTAAAATGACGTTAACGCTAAACGGCGTCAACACCTTAGCGCGATTCGCTATCGCGTTGACTCGGTGCGGCCCCACGCACGGGGCAATCCGTGCTAAGTCGACAACGGAAATTTGCCGCATTAATGCAGTTTTAGCATTAACGTCATTTTAACGAGAATAACGCTGACAGCTCTAATTAAAACATGTTAAAAACACAACAGCCATAATAAACACAGAGTAGTTTGGGCCCAGAAGCAGGATTCATCAGGTCATCACTAAAAGACTGGAAAAAAAAAATTAAAGAATCCCAACCGCAGTGAATGTTTTAATGCAGTACAGTTGTTGTTGTTGTTGTTGTTGTTGTTGTTGTTATTATTGTCACTTGTCATATCCTGTTCATGACAGTTAAAGTCCAGTAGTCCTATTTAACACCATATACAGTTTACACGAGACAATTTTATTTCTTATATGAATGTTAATTATTTTAATGTCGCTCATATGGTACTTCAGGAGCCATATATTTTATGAGGTGGTACTCATTGTGACCAGTTTGAGAACCACTGGTGTATGGCATAACAATTACTGGTCACGGCTATAACTATTAGTGTCCACACAGAACAGAGGCTTAATTTTGACCGTGACATGTAAGCCAAGGCAATAAAATTGAAGTGAAAGTAGAACCATAAATAAGTAAGAATACACATGTTGAAAATTGAATCAAATTCTGCCCAGCAACATGAAATACCAGCAGCAGGAAGGGGGTGCTATGTTTTTGCGTAACTGAGACAAAGGAGACAAAGATGGAGGGTACATCACCTGGTATTCTTCCAGAAATCCAACATATTTTCAATCGGTAAGATACAACAAGTATCATTTACCAGTTTAGCGTCTGACAACGAAACCTGAATTTTTATAAAATGTATGAGTTATGTAGTAGTTTTGAGTTAAAGGGCTTTTAATTACTTAACTTACCTAGCTAACCTTAATGTAACAGTCTTGTTAACATATCCTACTCTTAATTGTACTAGTAGTTCTTGGTTTTCGTGTCATACTACGTTGTAGTTAATGTGTTGTTGGCAGCAGTTATTTAAAATATTTTGTAAAGCCTCCAGCTCAAATTTCATAGTTAAATAGTACAGAATCCTGTAATGAGCAGATCAGTCCTGTTGCTTGTGCCATGTTTGGAATCTCTATCTTATACGATATGTAATCTCTGTCATAGCAAATGGTATTGTGCTGCTGGAATTCAAAACAATACGATGATGAATTCATTTCTTTTAACTATGACATGTTGCTTACTTCTGAGGTTGGTCCTAATGTGCATTCATTTGGAAAAAATATATACATAACATAACAGGTCCAGACGCTTTCCTTTCCAAGCTCCTTAGACTATGATGACCTGGATGACTGAGAACCTTCACAGACAGCATAACACATATACATATAAACACACTGATATATTAGGGCTGATATCTACTGATATCTAAGCAGAGGTGTGTGTAACTGGACTGCTCTGTTATATGTGTGAAATGTGTGCTTCAGCATCATCTTCCTCACTGCTGATTCCTTTGTGTCATCATGTGTTGAGAAGAGAGAACAGTTATAACGGAGGAGCAACAGGAAGCCCTGAAATCTGCATCAACAAGGAAGTGTTGGCTCACCAGTGATCCCAGCAGAGCCACTGGTTTGGCTCCAGTTGTTCTAGATTCAATGATGTTGTTCCTACAGATACATGTTAGCATCTTTATTGTAGTAAAGTCTTGTAATGTGAAGCTAGAAACAAGGCAGGAAACAGCTCCATGATCTGATCTTAATGATGTTGTTTTTATTTCTGTCTTTCAGAACTGGATTGAAACTATCAAAGGTCTAAAAACAGCCTCAACCCTCCCAAAGACAAACTTTACACACGTCATCTTTCAGCTACAATCTTTGTTGCAGGGATCTTCTGCCAAACAAGGCTGAGAGAAGATTTCTTACAGCTGTCATGTTGATGCTGTTTCAATCTTTGGGCAAACACACTCATATATTAGGGCTGATATCAGGGCTGCACAAGTTCTTTGTGATCATGAATAATAGAAGTGTGCCTGTTGAAGATCATGTTTCTACATGATTATATGTCCTGTTATTGTTCTGTATTATATTCAGCTTTCAGCATCCTTTCCCAGCCCCTGTTACACCATCCATACAAAGCCAATCTGACTGTGAGCCAATGTGTTTGATAGTTTGTGTTGGATCAATAGATTTGACAGACTTGGTTCTCATCCAGAGGGAAACAGTCCAAATTCAGATCTAATGAAATGATGGAGGCTGTTTCCTACCACGGTGCTAATGTGTGACTAACAAGGCTCATGGTCTCCAGCAGACAAGCGCCTGGAATGAGGTGAGCTGAGTGTTGCTTTGGTGGGTCTGTGCCCACGTCATGCATCAGGATTCATATTGGCAATAGTTCATATCTCTGTTCTTTAGCCTTCATCACAAAGCTGTGAAGGAAAAACAAACATCTAACAGGATTTGATGGATGCAAAGTCCACTGAGCTCTTTGTCATTTACAAACTTGTCCAACCAACAAGAGCACAGATGAAAAACACAGTGACAGTTAAAGGATTTTGCCATATATGAGCATAGATTACTTTCATATAGATTTTCAATGCAGGCTTTTGGTGAGCCGCTGGGTTCTGTCTAATAATCATCTCAGCATTTTACAATAGAATAGCTCTTTATTAGCTCTTCATTTATTGTTATTGGACATGAAACAAGGAAGCTGTGTTTCTCATTGGATGTTAGTTTCATGTTCATCAGGATCATTTTCTAAAGAGCTGATATTTAGACCATTTACTGCACTGGCTGCACATTCTGTCTACATTTCTCTGTATGTGCTGTGTTTGTCTTTCATATTTCTCCATATTGACACAAACAGTGAACAGCAGTAGATCTACTCTTCATCTGTTTTAGGCCCAGTGAAAGATCTGAAGCAGAAATGGTGTCATTAGGAGAAGAAGAACGGCGAGGAGGCAGCAGCTCTTAAAGATGAAACACAGCAACTTAGCCCTGAGCTCAGAGAGCTTCACATGAAAAAGCTCCTCAAGCAGATCATGTCAGAGGTTTGTCATCAACAGGAGGAACTGTTCATATCATAGAATGAAGGATGCTGTCAGCTGGATGAAGAAGGTTATTTAATGGCAAACGTTCACATTGAAGTCAAATTGTTGTGGTGTTGAACAGATTCATGGACTGATTGTCTCCAGAATGTTAGAAGAGCTTCAATGAATCATTAGAAACAACTTACAGCTGCACAGTTGTGTCAAACACATCTTTGTGTCATTTTTGTGTTTCTACATGTGACACACGTCTAAAACATGCACACAATTTGAAGACAAACAGGGATCATTTGTTCCCACAGCCAGATGCTGAGAGCCATTTCCTTGTAGTCCTGTGTCTATATATATGTACCATTAGATGTTATTGGAATGATTGTCAGCTTTGATAGTTTCATGTATGTTTAGCTGGACGGCTGTTTGATCCTCCACATGTTTAAAGGTGTCCAGTCCTGAGACACTGGGGGTGGAAACAGCTGTGATGTCATTGGACTGTCACAAAGACAGAAGTGCATGAAGTGAGCAGCCAAGGAGCCGCTGATGTTTTGGATTCAACAGCATTTGAAAGGTTGACACAGACACATTTGCACATAGAAAGCTGAATTTGTCATATGCCACAGTGAACTCACTGTTCAGTGTTTTTCAGGAAGCTTCTTAACTGCCTCTGCTGCCAAACAAGCAGCTGATGTCCTTGAGAAGAAGCTGAAGAAGTCTTCAACAACAAATACAGGAAGTGGACTTTCAAATACTAGATTCACTTTAGACTCACACAAGAAATGACTCAACTAGCTGTGTTTGATTGACTCCTTTGACTCTATGAAAGCTCAGTGTGTGTCTGTACACAGACTGTTGTGTTGGACTATTATTCAGTCGTCTGCTTTTCAAATGTCTGCATCTCAGTGTAGATGAGGCTGGGGTCATGGGAGGCCACCATAGCAGTCTCTTCAACATCATGACATCATCATAAATGCTGCTGGACTGTCTGATGGGCTGACGGTGAAAAAGCCGTCGGGAAGGAAACAGAAGACATTTCAGAGGCTGCAGCAGATTTCTTTGATTTGGGGCCTTTTTCAGCTTTATTGGACAGAGCAGTGAAGATAAGTGACAGCAAAGCAGAGGGAGAGAGAAAGGGGGCGTGGTCAGAATCAAAGCCAGGCCAGCTGCTCTCCACCTCGTGGCACATGGTCACCTGCTCATCCTAGTGAGCTCCACCAGCAGCCCTTTCACACAGTTTACACTGTCAAACACTGTGTGTGGACCTCAGCTAACAATAGGCTACATTTAAGTCTGGACTACATGCTTTTATATTGAGGCAGATTTTTACCTGTTTTTATTCCATCAGCAGCTCAACATCATGAGCAGCTTTGACATAAAGACATCAAACTCAAGCTGACTTTAAACTGGATCTACTTTTAATACAGGGGCTCAAAAACAACCAACATCTTTATTATATATCAGGACAGAAAGTCATTTCATCTCAAATGGAAAACAGCTTTATTTGGAATAATCAGCACTATCAACTGGTTTGGGATCAGTTTCATGTCTTTCCAGCTTCTCCAACAAAGTTCCTGTAAAATCAGCATCTTTATTGGTTTGATAGTGATTGATTATTCAGTCCCAATCTGCTGTCATCTAAAGAACAAAATGATGTTTCTATGAGTCAAAAAGCTCCAGATGTTGTTCACAAAGAAAACAAAGATTAGGAACTTAAACACAAAGTGTTTGGAGCCAAAATGTTCCCAAGCTGCTCTTTTTGAAATGGCAGAGGTACAGTGGTGTCTAACAGCACACTGTGGAAGGCAAACATGTTATTGTTGGATGAAACTTCGTGAATCCTTTGTAGATTTGAGCTTTTGGAGCCTTTCTTTTCTCTTCAGGTGTACAGAGGCTGAGGAGGCAGGTGAAGCAGGTGGAGCTGTTGTAATGCTGGCAGAGGGTGTGTCTTAGTAACTCTGTGAGGTAGAACTGGATCCAACATTGTGGATGTGTTGATGTTGGAGCCATTAAGATTCTCTGCACACTGTAGGATTTCCCTGTGATTCACTGCGGGGGCATTTTGGAGTCTGTCAATGAAACTCTTCATATTTGTGTTTGACACCAGTTTATAGAAACAGACAAATGTGTCATGCTTTTGTTCGGCCTCCACAAATATACACATTTGTTCATTGGTTGGACTTTTTGGAAGGAGACACATTGAAAACCATGTTAATAAGATCTTGTTGTTTCCTGTGGATCCGACACAGAGAGTGGACTTCAGACAGAAAGCGTGGAAGAGATTTTAGAGGCCGTGTGTGGCAACAGGAAGTTTCTGTATGTTTGCTGATCTTACATGTGGAAAACAACACGTGATGTTTGTGAAGTTCTACAATGATCATTGTTCTGACAGCATTTTGAGTGGGAACAGTTCAAACTGAGAGTAGTGGGAGTTATTTACTGATTGAAACAAGCTGAATGTTTCTGTGCACGATGAAGATCAGCAGCTCAGCTGATCAATGAATTGACATCTATCAGTCATTTCATGAGATGAAGTCATCAGCAGACATTTGTTCTAACTGTGTGATAAATGTCAGAACGTCAGGGCTCTGCTTTAGTCACTACTTGATGATCATTGGCTCATTGTTGAATCACGTGGCCCAGTCTGACCTCTGACCCTTTGCTGCAGGTCTTCTGTGTTATCTCCACTTTCATGTCTGATCTTCTGCTGTATCGTCCAAAATAAACATCTGAATCATTTCCAACACTTCAGCAGATCTTTAGTTTGGGCAGCACAGTACAAAATAACACATATTGTACTATACTGCCCACTTCCTGATCTTATTGGATCTGTGTGTGAGGTTGGTGAAGGAAACACATGTTTACTGAGTGAATCGCTGCCATTAGGAACTAGTTTTTATATCACAGCCTAGAAATCACACAGGACCATTTCTGCAAGTGAAAAGTCCTAATTGGAGGAAAATAATTGTGTAGTTTGTGCGACTGAAGAATTGTCCCAACTACATGTGCTGCTGACCTTTGACCTTTTCTTTAGGTGCACAGAGGAGTCTGTGGAAACATCCAGAGCTGAGGCAGTGCTACAGATGTCTTCAAATAAAGTGGTGTATTATCCATGTTTTCTATGGATCACATCAATATCCTGATCTAACAAGCCCCCTTTTTGTGGATTTTAGAGCCTCTGACTTTTGCTGCGTCTGCGTCTCATTTCAAGCACAAGAGCAAGAAGTGGATGAAGAAATGGGGCGAGTGGGGTCAGTGTGGTGCATGTCAGCTGTGCTCATGCTTTCACAAAGAACATGTGTATTCATTGGCAGCATTAAGGTGCACTTTAGTCTTCATAATAATAAAGTATTGTGACTTTATTATTGTGAATCCTCACAGTCATGTTGCAGCTCTGCTTTGCTTTAAGAAAATGTTCTACCAGGATGTTACTTTCCTAAACGTGTTCTCCAAATGTTCCCAAAGACTTTGTTCTAAGTAGTTCTACATGATGAAACATTCACACTAAGTTTAAGAAGGACACACAAACACCATCTGTCCTTTCATCATGTGTACAAACGTGTTCAGATGTCAAATGTACCGTGAATGGATGCAAATGTGGATCGTTCCAATAAAATGAGACAGTTTTGTAAGTGGATCCCAGTTTGAAGTTCATTGAAACGTATAAGAACATGTTATTCAAACCAACTTCATCCAACAGGAAGAAGCATCAGGGGAACAGGAAACATTCAAACATGTTTACTGTAAGAACTGTACAAAGGAAGGAAACACAATCCTACACACGACCACTTTAAAATGGACATTTAGCTTTTCAAACATCAGGGAGTGCTGCAATAACAACACTGTGCCCATTCTGATCAGACTGAAAGATTTATAGAGATTTATCCATGTGCTGCAAAAGGATTTGATATCAACATATATGACATCTACAGACAGCATTTTCTGCTGTCTGTAGATTGCTGTTGTCTCCAGTCTGTGAGGGTTAATAACAAACACATAAATGAACAATTGTTTCACTGTTTACAGAGAGGAAATCTGTTTCTACATATCTCTCTGCAGTACAGGAAGTCATTTCATCACATCAGCTCACTTCCTGTGGTCTCAATCAACATGTGGTTGCTAAGCAGCTGTTATTCCAAATATGGACATTTTGGCCTGGTTTTGGACCTCTCCCAGTTCCCTTCATTGTTTGCTTCCTCTGTGTGACCCCCGCCCAGATTAAAGAATGGATTTAGGAGTCTCCGTGCCTCCGTGTATCCTGTGTTTGCTTCCTCTTTCTCTGTGACTGTTACATAAATGTCAATTTTCTCCATCGCTCTGACTTGTTGACTGTTTCCACATCTGTAGGACTTTCCCTCAAATCAACAAATCTGATCTTCACCAGGTTCTATATTTAAACAATTTCTATGCATTAAAGTGTCAAATATGGAAAAGTTTCTTTAAGTGGTGACATTCATATCAACATGTGTTAACTTCATCGTTTGTTTCACAGTTTTAAATTCAGGATTTTATTTTCTGCATAAAGATGAAAAACAACTTTCATCCATGTCAGGAGACTCAGGAGGGGGAGAGACTTCCATTTCTGCTCTGTTTCATGGAAACAGTGTTATTAAGGAACAATAAGTTCAGCTGGTCTCTAATCTCTCCATGTGAGGACTGAGTGAAGCGTTTCAGAGCAGAGTTTCCTTCACAATAAATTGATTGATGATTGTTTCTGTGTCTTAAGGTTCAAAGACATGGGTTTCATTTAAACACACCTCTGAGGGAGGATGCAGGGTATCACATGTTCACACAAACCTCTGAGGGGGTCAAGTCCCAGTTTACCACTTTTCTATGTGACGTTTAAGTTCATTTTACACCTCACCCAGGAGGCATCCTTGTCAGATCCCCAAACCACCTTAACTGGCTTCCTTCAATGTGGAGGAGAAACAGCTCTACTCTGAGCCCCTCCCAGATGGCTGAACTCCTCACCCTATCTCTAAGGGAGAGGCCAGCCACCCTTTTGGAGAAAGCTCATTTTCGCCGCTTGTATTCACGATCTCATTCTTTAGGTCATTACCCAAAGGTTGTGACCATAGGTGAGGGTAGGGAAATAGAGCAACTGGTAAATTAAGAGCTTTGCTTGGGAGCTTTTTCTTATTAGTAGCAGTAGTAATAGGCCTTTTAATTTCAAAGACTTGTAGAATTTCTAAGGCAGCCATGCTGAAATTTGTTCATGCACATGGTCAGGAATTTGTTTCTAAAGTATAAACACATTCAACTACAAAAGTATTGATCAGGTCTGGGCTGCCTGGTGTACTGCTCTATGATCCAGTATTTGATGGTTTGACTTTCTGGTCTGATTTCTGATGCCCTTCTGAGTTGTTCTCTTGTGCTTACTCATGTGCCTCCTCAGCTTGGTGGTAATGATACCTGAAAGGGGCTTCCATGTAATGGAGAGGCAGGTAATTGGCATTTGTTTGATGGTGCTGTGCCCTTGTGGAGATCCTTTGTGATCAGGTGTGTTCTTCCCTGTGTTAGCCATTCTGCTTGAGTACCTACTGTCACCAGCCTGGTTATTTGCACTTTCCAGGAATTTAGTAGTTTAGTTTAGTACCTCACACTCGTCCATGATCACTCTCATCATGGATGCTAGACTGTCAGGAGAGAACTCTGAGGATGTTTGGATGAATGTGAAGCTGAAAAAAAGTGTTGACAGATGCTTGTGTTTCAAACAGAAAATTGAGCAGAAATAAATCAGCTTTGAACAAACAGCCGCCTGTTGATGATACACCCTCTGGTGCCCCTGGACACATCATCAGTGATGTAACCTGGGGTCATTGGGGGTTTCGGGTCTTTCAACAATCAGACCCCCTCTCCCAGGCGACCCAGCCAGGGTTGATCAAGCCCCAGCTTGTGCCCAGGTAGCGCTACCCTACATGCCATTCCTCTCCTCTTTTGATCCACAGCCACCTCGACGCCGCTTCTGCTGCGTTGGTGGCCAACTTGATGGCTCTTCGCTGGTTAGCCCCTACGATGCCTAGCATTTTGTATGCCCTGCAAAGGGATTGACCCGCGAATCCTCGACAACCCACTTCGATGGGTTGGCATCTTGCCCGCCAGCCATTACTCCAGCACTCCTCCACTAACTCGGAATACTTTGCCCTCTTCCTCTCATGGGCTTCCTCCATACGGTCTTCCCAAGGCACAGTAAGCTCTAGAAGGATTACCTGTTTGGAGGCAACTGAGGTAACAACGATGTCTGCCCTCAACGTTGTCTTGGCTACCACTTCGGGGAATGTTAAAATCTCCCAGTTCTTTTAATCTTTGGGCTGAAGGAAGGACAATACTCGGTGTATATATGCTCAATCAACAATTATTTATTTCCATATAATTCAACACTTAAGAGCATAAGAACCATCATGATGGGGAGACCTGCCTGCAGAGGGTCACAGCAAGTCTCAAAATGGTGACGGGTTACTCAGCTTCTTATAGCCTCTAGTGGCCCCCACCTAGTCATAAAACCCTAAACATTCACATTCTTTCTCTCTTACGGCGCCTAAGTTATGACCTCGGCTCCCTGTCTTTCTGCTCTCTGTAAAGGTGGGGGTATGGAATGTAGTCTGTTTCTCCCATTTATCAGTACAAGGCCCTCTGCACCCAACATTCTCTTCATGATTCAGCAGTATGCAATGTCAAGAAACAGTGTAACACATTCAACAGTGTTGAGTAATACAGGTCAATCCAATAGATCTAATGATTTTCACACTCTTTTAAGTCAGAAGTATAATGCAAAGTAAAACTACATACTGATCACACACTCTATATTAAGGGGTATAATATGATCTACAGCAGTATCATAATTCAACTACTTTGATTACAGATATAAAGTAACATATGATAACAAAATAATCTCACAGGAACTTTAACTGCTTTGCCAGGTGAACTCCCAGCTCCCAATCGTGCGCCGTTGCCAACAGGCCAGGCGAGGTGTTTCGGAATGGTACTGCTAGCTTCTCCCCGGCTTTTATGAATGTCACCTTGTTCTTAACTGGGCAGGTGCTCTTATTATAACTGATCCCGCTGCAGATCGAATCCGCTACAGCCTTCAGGACTTGGTCGTGTCGCCATCGATATCGCCCTTGGGCCAGGGCTTTTGGGCAGCAACTTAAAATGTGCTCCAGGGTTCCTCTCTTCTGACAGAGAAGACAGCCTGGTGTCTCCACCTTCCCCCAAGTGAAGAGATTCGATGGACTTGGTAGCACATCGTATACTGCCCGAATCAGGAATTTTATCCGCTGGGGTTCTGCTTTCCACAGTTCATTCCATGTGACCTTACGCTCTACAGCTTGCTCCCATCTTGTCCAAGCCCCCTGCTGCCTCAGTCACACGATTTGGCTGGTTCGCTTCTCCTCAACTCCTGCTCGCACCTCCTCAAGGATCAGCGACCGCTTCTCTTTCCCCTGTGCCTTGTTGTAGTTCGGTGTTCTACTGCTACCCAAGCCCGCTCTTCCCTGAGCCACTGTACCCACTATCACCCTTTGCTGCAGCCATGATACTGCAATGTCTACAGCCTCAGCAGCCCTCCACTTCCGCCCGGTCCTAACCTCTATTCCAGCCAGGGCAACCCGGGGGTCACTGGACTCCCGATATTGGAGCAGCTCCCTGGACCGGCTCACCATGAACTCCTCGCTTAGGCTGCTAAAGGGGAGCTTCAGCTTGTTGTTATGACCATACAGAGCGATGCTACTCAGGCTTCGTGTCATTATTATTATGGTCTGTGCAGACAAACATGTGCTGTTCATTCACTCAAACTAATCTATTCAATAGAAAATCTTATGTGCTGTGAACACTGACTCCATCCTCTCTAACTGTTACTGACACTCAGCACAGCCACAGACTGACCGCACTTTACTGCTGTGGAAAAGCAGTGGGGAAATGTAACAACGGACTCACAGCCCAAACAACGAAACTGACCGCGCCCTGAGCTCTGTGTGAGGCCGCTGTATGTGACGTGGAAACAGATGTTTCTACCGAAAAAAGGAAATATGCTGTGAATATTTGGTCTGTTGTTTCTTTCTCTGCTCTTTCTGCTGTCACTTTGATTTTAAGAGAAAACAAGTTTTCCGTTAGTCTTGGTGTTTCAGGCTCTGCGCTCTAAGTGTTTGTGTAGGAATCTGGAATCACCTGAAAGAAACCACATGACAAATGTAAAGTTAAAGTAAAACTGTTTGTCATCGTGTATCTGGGATGAGGTCACACCAGAAACACGCATTCCTCCGCAGCGTCATTACGTCACTGAGGCTGTGATCCAATCCAGTGACCGCACGCTTCGGAGTACACATTTTGAGACCTATTACGTCACAGCGACACGACGACGGCTGTCCCAATCCGAAGTGTACTCCAAATGCACCGTCGATTTCCCCAAATTTGAAGTGTGGTCCGGTGTACACTTCGTGGTCCCATATATCCCACAATTCATAGCGCGGCGGTGGGTGTGGATCATTTTGCCGAAAAATACGGTAGAGGGCTGAAACGGAGCGGCCGAAGAGTAAAGTAAGTACTGAATATTATGTCACTTATTTATGTGCGAATGTTTAATGATGTTTGTACTTTCAGTGTTTACTTGGTTTTAAAGCGATGATTTTATGGATAATTAAAGTCAGTCATATATCCACAAACACAACAAGCTGAAAGTCAGTGATGCTGCTCGGTTTGCAGTCCTGAATATGACGGCACAAGCAGGATTCACTGCACTGTTAATGTTAGCTATGTTATATTGCTGCCTCTGTTCGGTGGTGTCGAGCCAAACGGACTTTAACGTGTGTTTGAACGAGCTGACGGTTCACTCGTTAAGCTGAAAGAAAGATGCTTTAATCACAGGAGTCACACATGTGTCCACTGTACCATCTGGGAACTCTTCTTGTTTAGCACTCATAATAACACAAACACTACATCCTCCTTCTCTTGTGCTGTTTTGTAGCAGTGTGTACACCTGAGACTGTCACCTGTCTGTCTGTCCTGCACTCTCTCTCTGTTTCTTTCTCTCTGATTGTGGAATAAAAGTATGAACATGTATTTATAAGTTACACTTGTGTTTGAATCCTGCAGCTTATCACACATTTGATTTCCATGTGTGACAACTGCAAGTGTCCAGAGTGAGGACAGACTGAGGGACCCACTGCTGCACATCATCTGTGAGGCTTTGCACCCCTGATGATCCACCAGGACAAACTCAGCAGTGTGTGAGGAAGAGGAGGAGGAAGAGCCAGCAGCAGCTGACAGATGGAGAGAATAGACAGACTGTTCCCTGTTTGTGAAGGACTGCTAGAAAAGTTTAAAATAACTAATTGTCTGTCCTGAATCAGTCTTATTAGGTAATGTTCAAATAATGTTATCATTCCAGTGTTTTCAGTGTGGGAGAAAGTACTCAGGGCCTTCAAGTTACACACTATGAAAGGCAGCAACAAGTTTAATGTTCAGAAACCTAAAGTATGTATCAGCAGCAGAATGGAGCTAAAAATAAATGTTTGTTTCAGTTCTATGAAGCTTTGAGTATTTTGGATTAGTAGCACTGCTGTGTTTGTTGCATCATATTGCTGTAATTGTTTATATGCTTTATATATTCTGAGGTAAGTTGATCTATAGTGTTACATCATATTCTATAAGGATGTTATGTGTTTGTAGACTTTCTGCCCAGTTTGACCCATTTAGCAGAAGTCAGCCTGTTTAAGACTCTGATATCTATTCTGTATGACTTAAAGCAGTTATGACATGGTCTGATTTTCTCACCCAATAAAGGAATATTTAATATATCAGTCTGATCTTCATTCTATCAGAAACAGTTATCACAGCTCGTACATTTTCTTTTCCCACATATATGTAAGCATTCAGCCAAATTTAGTAATGCCAACATATTAAAAGAACAATATTTGTCTCTTATATATAATACATCTGTATATACACTGTCAAAGATACTTGTCTTTGAGAGAAGATTTAAGGTGATAGGGAATTTAAATAACTGCAACTTGAATCGTTACTGAAGCTCATTTGACACAGAGTTCAAACTCACTGCTGTAATTACTAATCATGATTAATATAATACTAACTTTAATATTGGCCATATTATATTTACATTACCAAAGCAAGATCACTTTAGTCTCATGAACAACATTAGCTAATTGTTATCTACTAACTAATCTTGAAATGACTGTTCAGTACAGAAATGAAGCCCAACAATCATGTGTTTACAGTCCTGTGGTCTCAGCCTCAGATACTCAACTAATCAAAGTAATGTCATAAAAAAATGAACTAGCAAAACATTTTTTCTCCTTCATTTCTGTCACACAAAGCTGTATGAAACGTTTCTCGCGGTTAATATCATGGTTGCTAGGCAACCTGAGCAGCACAACGAAGGCTAGACCGTCTCATTTCACAAGCTTCTCACTTCCACACTTCTCGTACTTCCTAGTACGCACCCTATGTAGTACGCGAACTGCGCGTACTCCGGAGCGTGCCGTCGCTGGATTGGGACACAGCCAGAGACAGGTGAGTGTTTCTCTGGACAGGTGAGTTCAGCTGGCAGCAGGGCGGAAGTGGACAGGAAGCTGATCTGAATCCTGATCCTGTCCCGACTGAACTCACCTGTGAGCCGGGGAGGTGAAGGACTGTGATTGGACAGATTTTAGCTGGTGTATAACGTGGCTTATGAGGTGACAGGATTCAAACACAGGACCGGTGTTCCAGATTAACTGGAGTCGCAGATCAACTGGCGTTGGTCGAACAGATGTGTGGTAGACTTGCTTTTCAGGAGCTGCTACCGATAAACCAGCAAATAAACACCAAATATTTCATCTGTGACATTTGTGAGGTGACCTCAAACACACTCCATCAGTCTTGTTGCTGTTGAACGACAAAATGTTTAAAAATGTCGCGAGTTTACATGGTGATATTCTTATGCAGGAGGCAATCGCGAAAACAGCAAACAATTAACACCACGCCGATGCTGTTCACAGGACAGCAACAGTAAACAATTGGGAGAATCTTGTCGTCGTTGTCGTTCCCCTCGTACGTTTTATTACACCCATTTCAGTGTTTTTGCTTCACAACTAAAGCGTGCAGTTTACTTTGTGATCACTCAAATGGAGTCGAGTCAACCAGCGCCACCTGTGGCCAAGTGCCATAGCCTACAGCCAGATTAACTTGTGACACACATCTGCACAATGTTTGAATTTGTTTCATGCACAATACATTTGTAACTTTCTATTTTGTCTGTTTTTGTGTCTTGCAAATAAACCTTTAAACTAAATGAAATGGTATTATGTATTCCTCCAAAAGTTGATTCTGTTCAACTGGATGTAGCGCTTTGTGGCAGAAACGTTTCGTCACTCATCCAAGTGACTTCTTCAGTCTCAGCTGACTGCAGGTTTCCCCAATCTTAGAAACAGTACATTTGCATAATGACTGAAACCAGCCCACTGAAGGAACAATGGGCTGTGAGGTCAGTTCCTTAATCATAATTATGCAAATTCTCATGACCATTGATCAACAATCACTGACCAAAACCCACTGATCAAAGAACACTGATCAATGGCCATGAGTACCATTCACAGAGAGTTGGGGAATGGCTGCAATCACAGCATTGTAAGATGGTGACAGATGTACCCTTAGGCCCCCTCCTCGATTCAGAGATGGTCTTTCCCTTTTCACGTAAATGGCCTCCTTGACTCCGCGCTCAAACCAGCGTTCCTCCCTGTCCAGGATGTGTACATCCTCATCATTGAAAGAGTGTCCACTGGCCTGTAGGTGTAAATAAACTGCAGAGTCCTGGCCTGACGAGGTGGCTCTTCTGTGTTGTGCCATCCGCTTCGCAGGAGGTTGTTTGGTTTCCCCGATGTATAAATCCTGGCAATCCTCCTGGCACTTAACAGCGTACACTATGTTACTCTGTTTGTGTCGGGGGACCCGATCCTTGGGGTGGACCGATTTTTGGTGCAGAGTGTTTTGGGGTTTAAAAGCCACAGAGACCCAGTGTTTAGACAAAATGCGTCTCAACTGTTCCGATACTCCTGACACATATGGGATCACTACAGGTTTTTGCTTGTGCAGCGGTTGTCCTTCTCTCCTGGATCGGCTGGAGCTGTCTTTTGGCGCCTTCCCAGCTTTGACAAAAGTCCAGTTGGGATAACCACATTTACTCAGGGCCTTCTTGATGTGATGTTGGGTGGGTTTTGGTCAGTGGTTGTTGATCAATGGTCATGAGAATTTGCATAATTAAGATTAAGGAACTGACCTCCTTAGGTCATTTAAAATGGAGTTTATGTCCATTTTAAAGGAGCAAGAGAAAAACTCTTATAGTCAGTGGGACTGTTTCTAATGTCGCTAGGCTGGTCTACTGTAATTCATTATTATCAGGATGTCCTAAAAACTCGCTGAAAAGCCTTCAGTTAATCCAAAATGCTGCAGCAAGAGTACTGACAGGGACTAGAAAGAGAGAGCAGATTTCTCCTGTTTTGGCTTCCCTTCATTGGCTTCCTGTTAAATCCAGAATTCAAAATCCTGCTCCTCACATACAAGGTCTTAAATAATCAGGCCCCATCTTATCTTAATGACCTTGTAGTACCATATCACCCTATTAGAGCACTTTGCTCTTGCACTGCAAGTCAAGTCAAGTCAAGTCAAGTTGGCTTTATTATCACTTCAACCATATACAGTTTGTACACAGTGAAGCGAAACAACGTTCCTCCAGGGCCAAGGTGCTACATGCAACATAAATAAATTTACAACATAAATTAACAGAAAAACACCAAACTAGCTAACTAGAGACAGGACAGACTGACCTAACATAAATTACAACATAAATTAACAAAAAAACAAAAACTAACTATCTAACTAAAACTAACTATCTAACTAGGTAGGTAGTGCAAAGGTAACAGTAAACATACTTGGTATGTAGGTAGTGTTGGACAGTAAACATAATAATATTGTGCAAAAAGAGCATTTACAGGTTGATGCTTTGAGGTAGTTGAGTTGAGCTGAGTGATAGAGAGTGTGTGTGTGTGTGTGTGTGTGTGTGTGTGTGTGTGTGTGTGTGTGTGTGTGTGTGTGTGTTAATCAGTCCAGTCCCTTTTTGTTGAGGAGACGGATGGCTTGTGGAAAGAAGCTGTTGCACAGTCTGGATGTGTGTGCCCGAATGCTTCGGTACCTTTTTCCAGATGGCAGGAGTGTGAAGAGTGTGTGAGAGGGGTGTGTCCAATCAGCCACAATGCTGGTGGCTTTGCTAATGCAGCGTGTGGTGTAGATGTCCTTAATAGAGGGGAGAGAGACCCCGATGATCTTCTCTGCTGTTCCCACTATCCGCTGTAGGGTCTTGCGGTCCGATATGGCACAGTTCCCAAACCAGGCAGTGATACAGCTGCTCAGGATGCTCTCGATAGTGCCTCTATAGAAGGTGGTCAGGATCGGTGGTGGAAGCTGGGCCTTTCTCAGTCTTCTCAGAAAGAAGAGACGCTGTTGGGCTTTCTTGTGCAGGAAGCTGGTCTTGAGGGACCAGCCGAGGTCTTTCTCCAGATGGACTCCCAGGAATTTGGTGCTGTCGACGATCTCCACAGAGGAGCCGTTGATGCTCAGCGGTGAATGGTCGCCTCGTGTCCTCCTAAAGTCGACAACCATCTCTTTTGTCTTGTCAACATTCAGAGACAGGTTGTTGTCTTTACACCAGTCCGTTAGCCTCTGCACTTCCTCTCTGTACGCTGACTCGTCGTTCTTGCTAATGAGACCCACCACGGTCGTGTCATCAGCGAACTTAATGATGTGATTTGAACTGTGTGTTGCTACACAGTCATGAGTCAGCAGTGTGAACAGCAGAGGACTGAGCACACAGCCTTGTGGGGCCCCAGTGCTCAGTGTGGTGGTGCTGGAGGTGCAGTTCCCGATCCGTACTGACTGAGGCCTTCTGGTCAGAAAGTCCAGGATCCAATTGCAGAGGGAGGTGTTCAGGCCCAACAGGCTCAGCTTTCCGATCAGCTGTTGGGGGATGATCGTGTTGAATGCTGAGCTGAAATCTATGTACAGCATTCGAACGTGTGTGTCCTTCTTGTCCAAGTGCGTGAGGGCAAGATGGAGTGCAGTGGAGATGGTGTCGTCCGTTGAGCGGTTATGGCGGTACGCAAATTGCAGTGGGTCCAGTGAGGGGGGCAGCAGAGTCTTGATGTGTCTCATGACGAGCCGCTCGAAGCACTTCATGATGGTGGGTGTAAGTGCAACAGGACGGTAGTCGTTGAGACAGGACACAGAAGACTTCTTGGGCACGGGGACGATGGTGGTGGCCTTGAAGCACGTGGGAACGACGGCACTGCTCAGAGAGATGTTGAAGATGTCGGTGAGAACATCTGCCAGCTGTTCAGCACATTCTCTGAGCACTCTGCCTGGGATGTTGTCTGGACCAGCAGCTTTACGTGGGTTGACTCTGCGTAGAGTTTTCCTCACCTCAGCTCAGTGCTTTAAGTGGCCCAAAAGAGGTGCCGGTACTCTATTTTTTTTCCGCCTCCCCTGAGGTAACAACAACTATATTGAATGGGTTTTATATACAACAGTCAACAGACAACCTTATACAAAATAATAAATCATTTTATTAGTTTGTGGATTTGCTTGAGCTGGAAAGAGCTACTGAACATAAATAAAATGTGCACAAGGTTATTGAAAAAATACCCTTAGAAAGAGCTACTAGAAAGAGCTACTGAACATAAATAAAATGTGCAAAAAGGTATTGAAATTTTTTTTTAACAAAATGTACATAAAATAAATTATAAACTAATTTGTATTTTGCTCTCTCTTGAGTCACTGCTGCTATCAGCAGCAGCACTTGTAAAGTGTTTTTTTTTACACAAAATGTATATAAAATAAATTAAAAAATAATTTGTATTTTGCTCTCTCTTGAGTCCCTGCTGGTATCAGCAGCAGCACTTGTAAAGTGTACCTGCAGAGCTTGGTAGTTCTCCCATACTACTTTCACTGTTCTCTCACTTGAAGCAACCCAAACATAATAACCATAGAACAGTAGAACATAATCTTGAGTCTTGAAGATGGTTCATTTCTTTACCCCTGAAAAATATACAAAAGCAGATTCAGCAAAATACAATCACAGTACACCAAATGAAAAATGAGAAATACTGTACAAATCATTTTACCTAGAAAAGGCTCCAGCACGTTTTGGGCTCCACTTTCCTTTCACTTTGGGCTTCACAGTTTGTGGATGCTGCACTTCTCCTCCCTAGTGCCAGCCATGTCTGCACATATGTTTGTGCGTTAAACTGATCCAAGGGTGGTCCGTTGCATTTCAGGAAAATCAGATTTGAAATCCTTTTGATGTCGAGAGAGTTTCTTTTATCTGTCAAAGTATCATTCATTGAGCTGAAAGCTCGCTCGCATTCACTTGTTGATACTGCAATGGTGTGGACAGCTGTAAGAAGCGGCTTCAGGGCTGCTGGTGTCTTGGAAGCTTTAAGGTCTTTATACTCCCTAAATCCTAGGACACTTTCCCTCTCCCCAACTCTGAATCTCTGACATAAACGTCTGACCGCTGCATCCCCATATTGAATATCTAGAGATGCAGGCCAGGAGTCAGACTGGAGGACCTTGATGTCTGAGAGGAGGTGACTATCTGTCTTTTCAGATGAGGTTTTACTGACATGCGAGGAAGTTGTTGGAGTCATCCTGCACTTAACATTTTCAGCCAGGCTACGGAAAAATTGGCCATGGTTGATTTTTATAACCCTCTGATTTTCATGCAGGCATACATTTCTGAAGATTTTCTCCTTTTCAGCTTCAATGGCAGTTTGTGTGTAGGGACCAGGTGTGGATACCATTGACTCAAACACCCGGATTTGTCGGTCCAGCTGCCTGTCGGCTTGATCCAAAGTCATGTCCCGTCTCTGGAGCATTCTTGAGAGGTCACTGAGTTCTGTGAGAGCGTCATACATGATGCCAAGATTGACCACAAAAGAAACAGTAGTGAGAACATCATTGAGTCCTTTGTATTTTGCTCTCTCTCTTGAGTCCCTGCTGGTATCAGCAGCAGCACTTGTAAAGTGTACCTGCAGAGCTTGGTAGTTCTCCCATACTGCTTTCACTGTTCTCTCACTTGAAGCAACCCAACGCACTGATAAAACACGGCCTATCACAAGGAGACGTTGTCCAACATTGTGAGCACTCTCGGTTAACTCCCTTTGGTTTTTTGGTGATGCATGGTAGAGGGAGTAAAGCTGATCTAAGAATATTTTAAAGTAAATGGTAAATGGTAAATGGCCTGTATTTGTATAGCGCTTTACTAGTCCCTAAGGACCCCAAAGCGCTTTACACATCCAGTCATCCACCCATTCACGCACACATTCACACACTGGTGATGGCAAGCTACGTTGTAGCCACAGCCACCCTGGGGTGCACTGACAGAGGCGAGTGATTCCTCGCCTCAGTGGTTGATTCCTCCTACCTCCTTCAAAACATCACAAACTGCCAGTTCCAGTCTGTGATTGGAACAATGCCAGACAAACAGGTAAGGGAATTTGGAACAAAGCTGCGCAGCAACTCCTGCTTTCCTCCCAAGCATCACTGAAGCTCCATCACAAGTAAATGCCAACAAATGTTCCTGTAGGTAGTGAGGGTCAAAGCCATTATTATGAAGACATCCTAACAGTGCTTCAGTGATGTCCTTTGCTGTGGTCCCCTGCAGCTCAATCAGTTCAAAAAATATTGTGTCTGGATTTTCACTGGAAATAGCTGACCGCAGGCACACGACAAGCACAGACTTTCCACTTATTGTAGTGGATTCATCAATGAGCACACACAATTTTCTTTCATTCATCACTATGTCATTGACTACCTTCTTTTTCATTTCAGCTGCAATGTGATCCAGTATATTTGCACATGAGTTATTAGAGTGCAAAACTCTGCCCATCTTGACACCATTTAAGACTTGCAACTGGACATCTATTGGCATGTCTGTAAAGGGACGCCCATGCTTGCCAATCTTATAAGCTGTTCTAAACACATTGCAAGTTGAAGCGTAGTCAGCCTTTCTCATATCTTCAATGTGTTTTTGCATTGTATTTTGTGTTGCCTTCTCTTTTATTTCAACTGCTTTCTTGTGATAAATTGAGTCTCTGTGCTCTTTTATTTTCTTTCGTAGTGAGTTTTGTTGTGCAGCCTTGTCCCTTCCAAAAGACGAGATTAAGCACCCACTCCACTCCTGCGACACTCTCTGCCCTTGCTGCATGTCCACGCGAGCACAAACTTGACTACACACACTACAACCCAACTTTTGATTTCTGCTGATCAGCCACTTGTAATTTGTGGAGAAATACCGGACTTGTGCTTGGGACCAACATTCTGGCCACTCATGCTCGCTAACGCGGCTGTTGTCATCGGTAGAAATGGTGTCATTCTCGTCCTCGTCGTCGCCAAAAGTGCCGTCGTCCGCGGCTGCGGCACTAGTGCAGCTTTCATTAGCTTGCGTCTGACCTGCAGCGATATCATTCTGGCTTGGTGGGGTGTCAGCCAGCGAGTCCTCTGATTCTGACCTTGTTCTTTTACTACTCAGAGTCTGAAGCCAGGAGAGCAGATTAAGTGTTCATTGTTTTTGTATTTTAACCGAGCAGCTGTTTGCGCGTTTTACACACCCTCTCCGGACCACGTTGAGTTGTTGACATGACAACGGCAAAAGCGACGCATGCGCTTTTCACTTGTAAAACACATTGGTGTATGGGTAATGTAGTCTCTGCTCTCGGTGGGACGAATTAGGAAGCGTGCTTGTGAAGGGCGCTCTGAAAAGCGGCAGCGCAGCCAAACGATTATAACAGATGTGCAAATGAGAGTACCGGTACGCTAAAAGCACGTTCTGGGCGCATGGAGAGGTGGCGGTACTCTCAAGAGCTATATTTAGAAGTGGCGTTACTGAGTACCGGCGCGTACCGGCCCACTTAAAGCACTGCCTCAGCTGTAGTGAGACACAGCACCTGGTCGTTCGGAGGAGGGGTGGACTTCCTCGCCGCCACGTCGTTCTGCCTGTCGAACCGAGCGTAGAAGTTGTTCAGCGCATCTGGGAGGGAGCCGTCACCATCACAGGCAGGTGATGTCGTCCTGTAGTTAGTGATGGCTTGTAAGCCCTGCCACATGCGCCGTGTGTCACCGCTGTCCTTGAAGTGGTTGTGGATTCTCTGGGCGTGTGCACGCTTCGCCTCTCTGATGGCCTGAGAAAGTTCGGCCCTAGCTCTACTAAGCGCCACCTTATCTCCCGCTTTGAAGGCAGAGTCTCGGGTCCTCAGAAGTGCACGCACTTCCGCTGTAATCCACGGTTTCTGGTTGGGTCGTGAGATGATGGTCTTGGAGACAGTGACGTCATCGGTACACTTGTTGATGTAGCTGGACACTGATGACGTGTACTCCTCCAAGTCAGTGAAGTCGCCGTAAGTTGCAGCCTCCCTAAACATGTTCCAGTCAGTGCTCTCAAAACAGTCCTGAAGAGCAGAGGTGGCTCCTGCTGGCCAGGTTTTCACCTGCTTCAGAACCGGTTTTGATCGCCTGACGAGTGGTCTGTATGCTGGAATTAGCATAACAGAGATGTGGTCTGAGTAGCCAAGGTGGGGGCGGGGCTCTGCCCGATATGCGCCGGGGATGTTTGTGTAAACAAGATCCAGCGTGTTTTCCCCTCTCGTTGCAAAGTCCACATACTGATGGAATCTAGGAAGCACTGACTTGAGATTTGCATGGTTGAAATGTCCAGCAACAATAAACAGTCCATCCGGGTGTGTGTTTTGCAGTTCACTGATGTTTGTATACAGTTCCCCTAACGCTTCCTTAGCATTAGCGCTAGGTGGAATGTACACTCCGATAATTATAACAGTGGTGAATTCCCGTGGTAAATAAAAAGGTCTGCATCTAACAGTCACAAACTCCACCAGCGATGAGCAATAGCTAGAAACTAGCACAGAGTTCTTGCACCATTTCGCGTTGATGTAAATACACAGGCCGCCACCGCGGGTCTTACCGCACAGAGCTGCGTTTCTGTCGGCACGAAACGAGGCCAGCCCGTTCAGCTGAATAGCGGCGTCCGGTACTCTGTCGCTGAGCCATGTCTCCGTGAAAACAAAGACACAGCAGTCTCTAATAAGACAGATGCAGGCCTACTTGCTGTTCCTAGAGTATTTAAAAGTAGAATGGGAGGCAGAGCCTTCAGTTTTCAGGCCCCTCTTCTGTGGAACCAGCTTCCAGTTTGGATTCAGGAGACAGACACTATCTCTACTTTTAAGATTAGGCTTCAAACTTTCCTTTTTGCTAAAGCATATAGTTAGGGCTGGACCAGGTGACCCTGAATCCTCCCTTAGTTATGCTGCAATAGAGGTAGGCAGTTGGGGGATTCCCATGATGCATTGAGTTTTTCCTTTCCAGTCACCTTTCTCACTCACTATGTGTTAATAGACCTCTCTGCATCGAATCATACCTGTTATTAATCTCTGTGTCCTCATGGTGCTGAAAAGCTGGTTCCTGGGGCTGCTTCTCAGCAGGTGGAGCCTCTGGAGATTCATGCAGCTGCGGGCTCTCAGTGCTATTGGTCCAGAGTTTTGGGGGGGCCGTCGAGGTCTGCTGACTCATTTTGAGACAATGAGACATTGGTACAGAAGACATTCTTTTTTCTTTTTCCTCTGGAGAATCTTGCATTCAACCCAATTTTTCTTTTCCCAAAAATGCCGACCAGTCAAAATCAGGTTCTATACCACTTGAATGTATCAGGAATATGTAATTTCAATCAACACTGGATTCTTTGAATTGTACATAAATATGAGTCTTACTCATAGCTAGTATAAATGATCTGTATGAGTGTGCAGAATAAAAATGTTTTTGTAGATATTTATATTAAAGCTATACCAGTCATCAGACATTATAACTACCCAAAAAACAAAAAAATCAAAATTTATTCAAAGGGTGAGCAGAGGCATGATTTTTGTCTGTTTTTGACAATTTGACTGCATAATTCATGTCAGACATGTAAACTAAATGCATATGTGACATGGTGTGAAATATTCAGTTATTGGATGTTGCAGTGAAAAGTTCAAAGCTTGTGACATTTGCAAAACCAAAGTGTGTAGCTCTCTCCACGACAACACAGACACGTCAGGGTCAGTCACACTGTGAGAACTGTATTCATGAGTGAACACTACACATTAGCAAATTACACAGTGCCTAGCATGTATGCACATGAGATCAAATACAATGCAATAGCAAAATACACTGTAGGCCGGTTGTCATTACAAGAGGTCTTCAAATCCTTAAGTCACATTAGCTTGCACTAGTTTCAGACGTGAATACAACATAGCAGAGCTCTGTAGGAGAAACCCACTCACATGCAGTCCACGGAGAGATCCCTTCTGCTCCTTACATTCTCATGAGACAGATGAACTTACACCTTAGAGTCTGCAACACGAGCAGTTATGGTACACCACACTTTAAATGAAGACATTTTAAAGCTTGAATTATATATTCATGAAATTATTTAATTCATTATAAATCGATCAACTTGCATCATAAGCTTCACATAAATAATTACTTGACAGCATTTACAGTGCGTGATCGCAGAAAAGTTTTATTCATTGAACAAACTATACAGTTATCAAGCTTATTGTCACAGAGTGCCTGTGTGCAGGGAGCAAAGGACGCAAATGCAGACTTAATGTAAGCAAAAATGTAAACTAAAAACAAAAGCAGCTTTATTGCTGGCAAGGAAAACTTTACACAAACTACACTGGGAAATTATAATTAAACACACAGAGAGACACACAGAGGGAAACACACAGCTGTGGATGAGGGACACTACAACACGAGACTGAGGGAGGCGCTGACATAAATACACATACAGGGCAAAGATGACACACCTGGGAAGCACAGCTGGCACAAATTACACAGACAAGACGGGGAAGAGCAAAGAGAACATAACGCACACTGACGGGAGACTATCAAAGTAAAACAGGAAGTACACAGAGGCACAGCCTGGAGGGAGACAGGGAACACAGATAAACATATCGGAATAAAACACGAGGGGAAACACAGACACACAGAGAGCAAAGACACAAATCTAATAACTAAACCTAAATAGAACAACCCAGGTAATACGGAATGATCCTTAGAAATAACAAAGTAGACTTGACAAAATAGAAAATGACAAAAATCACAGGAAACTCAAACCGCTGGGTCACAGACTGAGGACACTTATAGACAGTGGTGTTGGTATAAAAGTATTTGTCTGAAAAATAGGTTATTTGTGAATGTGGTGTCTGAATAGTAAAGGTCTGGCCAATCCTTTCAAAAGTATGTTTAAGTTTATTTAAAATAACTAATAACCAGACCTGTGAATCAGGAGTCCTTCAACACAGCCCATCACCCACTCACAGCGGGGTGCTGAAACACTGATAATACAGAGAGATTATTGTGTGTTCCTGGAGATGGGGTGAAACAGGTCCCATACTAACCTGTTACATTTCCCAGTGGCTTTTCAACCCTTAAAAGAAAGACCCAACCTGATGTCATCAGCAATTATTAACAGAATGGGTCTCTCTGTTGATAATTCCTCGTCCTTCCTCGCTACTCTTAGTCCCACAGTGTCCTAGTTCTTAGTTTTTTTGTCTGTAGTTTTCAGTTTTAGGATTTGTTTCCTCTCATTTAGCATGTTTTTTTTTCACAGGAACAAAGCTACCTTTCTTAGATTATCCCTTTCGTGTCTTTGTCTTGCATTTGGGTCCTACCGCTGCCTGCTGCACAGCCATCCATGAGATAGCCTGCAATAAAAAAGGTACTTATTGTATCACACAGACGCACAGCTCTCACTACATTTGCACCTGAAATATATGTTCAACCTCTTCTTGTATTTATGACATCACAGTTTCCTGTTGTTTGTAAAATGAGCAGAGCTGCTGCCAGCACACCTGAACAGGTTTGTGGTTTCATGTGAACACTTGTAGTTAGAATGATGAACCTGGTTTATTTACTGAGTTGGTAACAACCTTCATATGACGATGTCAGGATTGAAGAAGCCAGAGAAGGTAAAGATATCCTGACATGTTAAACTGACTTCATAGCGCTCTCTCCTGTCAGCTCAACATGAGAACCTGTTACAAACAAATGACAAACATAAGTGTAAGTGGTAGGAAGTGTTGTGTTCAAAGGGAGGAGCCTGGAGCAGGTAGAAGTGAGAACTCAGAGAGAAAGAAAGCATCAACGTTCATTTTCATTTAGTGATTACACACATCTTTGTTTCATAGATTTTACTATAGTTAAATAGTGATGCTGAGAATGATGACTGAGCAGTAAAAATATACAGGAAACCTATCAATACTTATCTGAGCCCACCCCAAACAACAACAAAAAGGTTTAGCAGCAGGTATACCATCGGCTTAATGTCCTCCACTGTTCTGTTTGTGTCACATACAAATGCAGAGTGCAGGATACAAGCGTTTAGGAAGAGATTCCCACTCCCACTCATCAGTGTTGTAAGTGATATGTTGGGTGCATGTGTGTGTCGATGAGGTGAAAAGGTTGTGTATGACTGTGTGTAAACTAGAGTGTTATTAAGATTCAGGGGGCAGATGTGATGTGAGCACCCGAATGATGCTGAGATGTTGTTTGAGGGAGTAGAGGGCGGCAGGGTGCTTAAGACTGGGAGATAGCTGGATCCTTCTGGGAGTACTCCTCTAATAACTGGCTCAGTAAGGACCCGTATTTCCCACACCCAACCATGGGCCCTGCAACCACACCACCCCAGAGCATTGCCATGCCCAAGATCTCCACCCACCCTCCCCACCACTTTTATGTTTTTTATTTTTAAATGGTAAATGGTAAATGGCCTGTATTTGTATAGTGCTTTACTAGTCCCTAAGGACCCCAAAGCGCTTTACACATTCAGTCATCCACCCATTCACACACACATTCACACACTGGTGATGGCAAGCTACATTGTAGCCACAGCCACCCTGGGGCGCACTGACAGAGGCAGAGGTAGATAATCATTACTTTCCTACAGAATGCCCCAAAAAACAACTATTTTTCCTACATATTTGATATAAAGCGCTGATGTTTTGGCAGGAACCATCTTTCTCATAGTTTTCTATGAATTTAGCAAATACCAGTGCCATTCCTCAGAAGATATACTGACTGCATTTCAGTTAAAGGTGTCATTCTGAAGGAAGTGAATGAGCTTGTTGCTGGTTATCTGGCAGAGGGGATACTACCTTTACCAGGTCAGTATACAGATACAGGACTTACAATACTGACAGTGACAAAAGCTCTATATCAGAATTACTAAACACTTTTTATGAACCACATGTAGACATGTTTCTCCTGATGAACCCAAAATGCTTTGAAGCATTTTAACAACACACGGGTCATGAGGAAGCTTCCAATTGTTGGATTATTTTTCTTTTCCAATGGAAAAATGGTGTTGGCATTTGAATTATGAACAAGAAACATTGAGGAACAGTGTGGAGTTTCTAAGGATGAAGCCATGAGGCTCCAGAAGAGGTTAAGGGGTAAACTTTAGTTTTAGGGTCATGTGAAACTTCTGAATGTCATCCATGGTGTCCGTTTCCACAGTCTGCTCTACAACATGGCGGACATCTGTCTTTAAAGCTTTGAAAAAGCGTTTCACTTCCTGCACTTCAGCCTGACATCGTCTCTTCATGCCTGGTTGTTCCTTCTGAGCCTCCATCAGCTACTTGTACTTTAACTCCACAGCTTTTATTTTCTTCTGCATTTCCTTCTCGTAGAACTCTCTGAGCTTGGACTCTCTCTGCTTCAACATTTCCTCCACCTGCAGGTAGGTGTAGTTGGAGTAAAACTCTCCTCCATTGTCAGCCACCATCCTCTCCACCTTCTCCAGCAGATCCAGGACCTGACCACGATCATCAGCTTGGCTGTTGTTGAAGACGTGGTATCTGTTCTGGGCCTTCTGCAGGACCTCCTTCAGTTCAGGCCCAGCCTCGTCCAGCTCACTCTGGATATCCAGTCCAGTTTCACTGTCCAGTGTAAAGAGGACCATGGTGTACCTCCAGGCACCGTCTCCAAAGATCTCCTCCACCTTCTCCACAGCATCTCTTTCCTCTTGTGTGAAGGGTCCCATCTTGATGACCAGCAGGATGGCGTGGGGCCCTGGGGCTGACATGTTGATGCATTTGGAGATCTCCCTCTTCACGATGTGATCAGGTAATGAGGTGTCGAAGAGGCCGGGAGTGTCAACGATGGTCACCTCCCTGCCGAACACCTCCCCATTCTGCTTGCAGCACTTTGCAGTGACTGAGGAGAGAAAACACATGAGGTTACTCTGAAACATGACTTCACATCACAGGTCTCAGGAGATCATCCACCATTCATACACTTCATATGTCTGGTTTCTGTTTATCAGCACTGATTATTTTTTAGCTGCGTGATTTTGCTCCTCTAGCACAGTTTGGATTAAAAATAATAACACCTGAGGAAATGTCAGCTTTCATGTGAATAGACTTCCACGAATACAAACAGGAAAACAGAGAGTAATGAGCTGATTATACAGTCTGATATCCAGCCAATGTTCAGCAGCAGCTGTGACTGTTTGTGCTTTTAGGTAGCTAGCCTGGAAAACCAGAGCAGTGGAGTTTTGCTTATTTGTTAACACACAGGTTTTATCTTTGTTTTAAAGGTCTGGAGTTTCTCTTGTGAAGGTATTTATTTCACATTTTAACTAATTATTGCCACATTTAATTAATTACTTAATTTATTTAATTAATTTTGTCACTCCTGACCCTGCGGCTGTGTTCTGTCTTTGTGTTTAAATAGCAAATCAAATCTTTACATTGTAGGTTTCTTAGCTCCCACTTTTATTCTGCCTAACTGAGATTGGGCAGTTTTTCTGTGTAGTTCTTTGTTGTTCATCTTTGAGTATCAGCAAAGGTGACTGGATAAATTAATTAATTAATTAATGTATTACCTGAGGACTGACTGACTGACTGCTGCTCCAAAGGCATCTCTTCCCAGTATGGTGTTTCCACTGGAGCTTTTCCCAGCTCCAGTCTTGCCTACAAGAACCAGTCTAAAGTCTGCAAAAAGTTAAAACATGCCTGTATATCAGGAAGTAGAGCAGGTCATCAACTAATCAAAAGGTTGGTTGTTTGATCCCTGACTGCTCCAGTCTGCAAACCAAATATCCTTGGGCAACCTCAAGTTGCTCTCCGATGCATCCATCACAATGTTAGATAGCACTAAGGCACAGAAGAAAAAGTGCTTGTGTCTACATGTGTGAATGCTCTATAAAGAGCTTTAAGTGTTCTAGAAGAATAATCCTTTATGAGAACCAGGAGGATAAGCGGAAGCAAATGGATGGATGGTATTCACTCACTGTGTCGTTATTGTTTCGCTAGCGCAGCTTAGCTCGTAGCTGACTCGCTAGCACCATGGCTACTTCACCTGTCCCTCCTGCACTTTCCTGCTCATTGTGTCAGATGTTTAGTTACTCCTCGGCCTCCTTTGGCAGTAATGATACTTGTGACAAATGTAGCATATTTGCAGCTCCGGAGGCCAGGATTACTGAATTGGAGACTCGGCTTCGCACCCTTCATTCACCCGTAGCTAGCCAGGCCCCTATGGCTGGTGCAGCCGAAGATAGCGTAGGCCCTGCTAGCTGTTCCCTGGCAGACCCCAAGCAGCTGGGGAAACAGGATGGCTGGGTGACGTTTTTCCCCACTCGGTGACACACTCGCCGGAGATCAAACTCTGGTAATTGGTGATTCTGTTCTCAGACATGTGAAGCTAGAGACACCAGCAACCATACTCAATTGTCTTCCAGGTGTCATTGACCCCATGTCTCACCGGTTGGCCCCATGCTGGGCAAAATGTGTTGTTTTGTGTGCGCTGTCTCTCCTCTGCATGGGTGGTCCTCATTATGGGCTCTGACCTCTGACACCTGTTTCCAATCATCTTCTGTAATCCTGAGCCCTATTTAAGATGCCGGTTCTGTGCTCTTACCTGGACCTGGACCCGTAAACCCAGGAGTCCCACGAGCGAGGAGTGGCATGAGTGAGGAAGCGAGAGTGGAGTGGAATTCTGTGAAGAGAGGTGTGTGTGTGGACCCTTTCCTTTTCCCCCATGGAACCTGGAGCCCCGGACCCCTCCAAGTACTATGTACATAATATCACTTGGTGTTTTCACTGTAAATAAAATCAGTTTCCCTGTAAAGGATCCCTGGTCTGTGCCTGAGTCCATTGAGAGCTGTGACACCAGGGGCCAGAGCAGGCGACACTGAGGGAAATTTTAAACTGCTGGCTAAGGGTAAACATAAATTCAGTAAAATTATAATTCACGTCGGCAGTAATGACACCCGGTTACGCCAATCGGAGGTCACTAAAATCAATATTGAATCGGTGTGTAACTTTGCCAAAACAATGTGGGACTCTGTAGTTTTCTCTGGTCCCCTCCCCAATCAGACCAGGAGTGACATGTTTAGCCGCATGTTCTCCTTAAATTGCTGGCTGTCTGAGTGGTGTCCCAGAAACGATGTGGGCTTCATAGATAATTGGCAAACCTTCTGGAGGAAACCTGGTCTTGTTAGGAGAGACGGCATCCATCCCACTTTGGATGGAGCAGCTCTCATTTCTACGTACTTTTTGCATACAGGAGTAACAGAATAGCTTTAGTGTTTGTTTGTTTTTTAAATTTGAGTACAAAATACAGCAAGATATATTAAAAAAGGCAGTTTTAGTGATTATAAAATAGACTATATCGGATTCGGCAGATATCCAAATTTATGATATCAGTACATAAAAAGTGGTGTGGTGCCATCTCTGCCAAGAATGTGAATGCTTGAGTATTGAGAGTATTTTTTGGTCCTACATATTTTTAATCTCATCTCTCCACCTTGAACAATAATAACTGAGTGAAAACTCTGATAGAAATCTGAGCTCATCTTTGATCAGCATGTGAATGTTAAGCAGCAAACAGAAGTCTAGTTCAGTCTCATTTGTACAGGTTACAAAGGTTTCTAGAGTCCCATCAATGCTCCTGATCAGCTGATCCACACCCTCATTCCCTCCTGATCACATGATTGCAGCTCAGCGTATTCAGGCCTAAATGATGCAGCAGTGTCTCATCTACAGTCAGTACAACACACAGCAGCAAAGCTCCCACACACACTGAGGACAGTGAACACATCACAGCAGCTTCACGTTCACTGCAGAATCCAGTTGAATCAAATCTCTACATGTTACAGCTGCACTTTATATCTCAGAGCATCTTCTAGCTGAGACCCTCAGACCAGAGAATAAATGACTGTTACAGGGTCAAAGGTCAGGATTCAAACACAGGACTGTGTTTCACTGTTTCAGCATCAACACTGTGGAACAAACTTGCTGTCACTGTGAGATCAGCACAGTCAGTAAGGTGCAGTAAACTCCTCTGGATGAATCCTGCTCTCCTCCTGATCTGTTACATTGATCCAGCTGTCTGCAGATTCATCACTGTGGTCAGCCTGCTGCCATCAGCAGCTGGATCGCTGCTTCATGTTTGAAAGGAGCTTTTTTTATCAGTCACTTCCTTATAGGAACAAGAAGCTCATCAGATCCTGTCTGTGTCACACTGAAGGTGAGATTAACAATGAGAGATGCAGTCGCAGTGTGAGTGACTAACAGTGTGTTATCATTTATATAGAAACTCACAGGAAAAGAGGAAACACACTCGTATAAATGTGTGAATGAGGCGAGTATCAAAGAGCTCAGAGGAGAAAAGCTCCACATAAGAACCATTGTTCCCAGTATTATTCCAAACTGTTCCAGCCTATGAAGCTGCACTCTGTGTGAACAGCTGACCTGTGTCATGTGACCAAGAACACAAACATGATCTACTGTCAGATCAGGACACGTCACAGTTACTGTGTTACTGTTTAACAGCGCACTGCAACATTCACACGTTCATCTAACAAACTGGATCATTAACATTTTCACACACGTTTCACTTTGATTCACTGCAGATTCAGCAGACAGAAAGAAGTTGATGAGGAAACAACAGTTCAGTTCATTACTGTCCTTTGTTTCCTTGTGGCTCGTTATGTCAGATTTGTCCCAGCTGTGTTCCCACCTGTTCCCCATCCTCTTGTTGTCCTACTTGTGCATTTAAGCCCTGCATCTTCCTTGTTCATTGCTGGTTTGGTTGTCAGTCTTCCCCTGTGTGTCATCCTCCATGTTGCCTCTCTATTTCTTCCTCAATGTTTCATATCTCAGGCTCCTCGTTCCCAGTTTCAGGGTTTTGTTATGTTTCCTTTGTTCCTCGTGTTCTTTTGTTAGTTTCTCCCTGTTCAGGTTTTGTAAGTTTTATTCCCTGCCATGCTCTGCTTTTGTCTGCATTTAGTCTCACTGTAAATAAAAACTCACTCCCAACTACTCTGTCCTCTGCATCTGCACTTGGGTCCTTCTGTCGTCACTCCATACGTCTGCCTCTGTAGCTGTGACACTCCCCTTTCCACAGGAAAGCATCAGCAATGCTTTTTGTTGTGAAGTCAGTGCCAAAAAAATGTTGTTGTTTTTTTGTACACTTTAACGACCAGGGCGCTGCAGATAACATTTTAGGGAACATTTTATAGAGATAAATTCTCTATGGAGGATTTATTCACAAACACACAACAACATTTACACACTCATTACCTCTCTGCAGGACGACACACGCCTGATTTAAAGTTAATGACATCATCTTTAGACCCATCACTCTTTAGGGACACAGAGCTGGGTGGAGGTCCAGGTGGGTTCCTGTGAATAATGATGGAGCAGTGATGTGAGTGCTGAGCTGTGACATGGAGAAGAGTCATGGACAGTTAGAGATGGTCATCTCACCTCTGAGCTTTGGTCTGGCTCTCATGTTCCCCACACAGAGTGCTTTTAGAGGGAGGGACTCCCTCCTCTCTGTCCTCACACTGATCCATGCTGCTCAATTCAGCTCACACACACTTTCTACCTTCACCTGCAGAGGAAACACAAATCATTCATGTGCACATCAACTGAAATCCTCCTTTCCATCATGTGTGCTGTCCAAATATCAGCTGCTTCTTTCCTGCTTCATCTCAGTGTCAGCTGAATGCAGTCAGACAGCAGTGTGAGGCAGAGGAAGCTGCCATCAGCTGCTCTGCTATCAGTCCACTAGATGGAGCTGTGAAGCACACACGATGCATTCACTGACACACACTGATTCACTGTGACTGGAAGCTTCAGTCAGTCCAACACGTGTGAACAACATTTTAAACATTTCAGCTGATCCATGATTCAAAGAGGATCAGCAGAGTTAAAGCTTCACACTAATTCTTCCTGCTGAGTTTGCAGAGAACTGCACACACACTGATTTACTGTTTGGGAAACTAGAAAAACTTTCTTGTCATGAGCTCGCTGTGTAATGCAGGCAGGATAGGATCCAAATGCCGACTCACAGCCAGGACATTAATCCAAAAACACAGCTTCATTTGCTAAACAGAAAAAATAATACAAAAGTAAATTGGGCAAGTTCAGGAAAAGTAAGAGTCACACAGAAACACATGGAGAAGAACACAAGAATGAGGCAGAACACAACACAGGTCAGAGGGAACAGAGGGCTTAAATACACAACACAATGATGAGGGAACAGAAAACACACGGGGAACACAGCTGAGACCAATTAGACACAACGAGACCAGGGAAACAAAATGAAACACACTGAAGAAGGAACGCAAGACTTTCACAATACAACAGGAAACAAAGGAACGCAATACTGACACGTGAGCTTGTCAGAGGAGTGGAGGAAAGGCAGATGAGAGGGAGCGAGGGAACAAGAGAGACATGATGGGATGGGGAAGTGTAGAATGGAATACAAGGATGGAAACAAGACACAAGAACTCACACAAACATAGATAAACACAGACACACAAACAGAGAGATAAAGAGGCAAAGACTAATGAACCAGAACATAAACCATAATACAAAATATCACCAAAACACAATAAACTCACAGTGCTGAGTCAAAAGGACCCAGAACCATCACAGTTCTTTTCTTTGCTCTTCACTGTTTGAGTGCAGACAGACTCCACATTAAACTATGACAGCATCGTCACTGCTGCTGCTGTCAGACCTTTTATTCACTCACTGCTCCCAGATGTTTCTGCTGAAGGATTTACTCATGAATAAGAGTTAAAAGCTTGTACTTACATGGTGTCTACCAATAAAAGTTAGTGTACATTACTTTGAGGGCTGCACTGATTCATCCAGTAAGTCGAAAGACTTGATAATAAAAAAATGTTTGTTTGATGCCCATTGTTGAATTTGCAGGGACACAATAACCTCAGATCAAATGTGCCATGTTATGGATAATAAACAAATAATAAAAAAAGGTCAATTTAAGTGATTGTTTTTGACTGAACATCACATATAATGTAACAAGCACTAAAATCAGGTTAAGGTTATCAGCATCTGGAGGACCTCCTTATTCGTCTTTTTACTGCTCACCTGTTACAGTGTTCACACAGTTTGCTAGCTTCTTTCAGCCTGCTAGCTACGCTAACAAGTCTACTGCCTACACACACTCCACTCGGTCACATAACAGACAGCAGAGATAGCGGCTGCTCTGCTAGCTAAGCTAACTCATGTTAACACTAGAATTACTGAGCCTTTTTTCCCTGGTGCAAGTCCCTACTACTAGATTTACTGGCCTGCGCAGATTTGCGTAAATTCCCCCCGACCTTAACACCTCTTGGCACCCCGCTGAGATTTTCACAGGTCGTCAGCTCCATTGTTCTCCTGCTTTTGTTGTGCAAACACACCCTCCCCCAACCCCTAACCATGAGAGATTCAAGTTTTTCCTTCCCTGCAAGGCTGCTTTCCTTCCTTACCTGCCTGCATGCCTGTCCATAAACATATATACACAGAGTTGTACATATATTTATATATTTATATAGCCACACCTTATATAATATGCATAAAGTCTAGTTATACACACAGACACATCTATATCATATATACACACACACACATATATATATATATATATATACACATACACATATATGTGTGTGTGTGTATATATGATATAGATGTGTCTGTGTGTATAACTATGTATGTATATATGTATGTGTGTATATATATATATATATATATATATATATATATATATATATATATATATATATATATATATATATACATATATATATAAAATGTTTGTATAGTGCACTTTCTATACCGTGCTCTGTCCACTTTTTTGCAATGACAATGCAGATTTTCCACTTGTGGGACAAATAAATGCAGATTTGCTGTGTGTGTGTGTGTGTGTGTGTGTGTGTGTGTGTGTGTGTGTGTGTGTGTGTGTGTGTGCGCAACATTGGCATTTGTTTACTCAGATCCAAGGCAGGCCAAACCTCTGTGTTACAACCTACATACAAAAGACAGACATTCACAATATATGGGTACACAAGTCTGTTTTATTTCAAAGTGTTTCAAACTTTACAGGGTTTGCAGACCCAGTGTCCATCATCCCTGCATTTGGCACAGGTGAATTTCTTACATGTTGCACAGGTAAATCTGCTGCGATTCCTGTTGCAGCTCTCTTGCACCTGGCACTGTGTTGTCTTTACAGTCCCTGGCACAGCACCTGCCTCTGTGCTAAGATTTCCTTGTGCTGCATGAATCGGCAACGAAGTTGCTGAGCTAGAAGACGCAGAAACAATCTTCTTTTGCCTGTCCACCCTGTACATGCCTTGTACAAAATGTAGGCATTCACTGCCGCCAGGTCCAGCATATTGTAGAAAACCGCTACTGGCCACCTGCGTGTTGCTGATCTTACAGAATACATCCGTGCCATTTGGTCCAACACGTCTACACCACACTGTAAAAGCAGAGCGAGAGAGTCATGAGTATATGTTTTTTTCTATAGGCCTGTATAGCACACATCAGAAAACATTGTAGCACTGGTGTAAAATTGTACACACATTCACATACCTTCATGTGGTTGTAGTCTGTGATCGTGTTGGGTTTCCTCTTTCTGCCGTCACCGATCGTCACGTCTTGGTGCATGGAACTTAGAACACACACAGTCTTGGTTTTTTTAGGTGCATAAATTGTCAAGGAGACACTGCCACTTCTAAGCACTGAAGTGGAGAATACCTCTCGCTTTGCAGTATCTTTTGCAAGTTGAGGAAGTTCACGCCGGACTTTATTCACCATGCCCAGTAATGTTGTTTTGCGCTGCAGCAGTCTGTGCGACAGTGACAGTGAAGTAAAGAAATTGTCCGTTGTGACATTTCTTCCATCATCCAAAAACGGCTCCATCAGTTTCATGACCACGTTCTCTGCCAGCCTCTCTCCCTTCTGACGACTGGGGTCCTTTCCCAAGTAAGGAGATGCACTGCAGACATATTTGGTGTCCAAATCCGTGGCCATCCAGAACTTGATCCCAAATTTGTCTGGCTTGGTTGCAATATACTGGGTGAATGGACAACGAACCTTGGTAGGGAACAGCTGTTCATCTATGGTCATGTGTTCCCCTGGAGTGAAACTCTTAGCACAGTTCTCGTTGAAGCGTGTCCAGATGTCGGAGATCGCTGCAAATTTGTCTGTTTTCACCCGTTCTGCCCGCGTGTCCCTGTCATCAAATCGAAGGTGTTGCATAATTGAAATGAATCTATCTCGGGGCATTGTCTCTTTGATTAGTGGCACCAGAAAACTTTCTGACCAGCAATCCACAATGGCACCAACAGGACACATGATTGCTCTTACAAACAGGATTGAAATGAATGCCATAAGTTCATGAACTTAAAGCATAAAGTCTAGTTATACACACAGACACATCTATATCATACAGATATATATATATATATATATATATATATATATATATATATATATATATATATATATATATATATACACACACACACACACACACGTAGATAGATAGATATGTGTGTGTGTGTGTGTATACATACACCAATATTTTTGAATACACGTGTCCATATTTATGTTTCCAGATTGTTTGTATAGTGCACTTTCTATACTGTGCTCTGTCCACTTTTTTGCAATGACAATGCAGATTTTCCACTTGTGGGACAAATAAATGCAGATTTGCTGTGTGTGTGTGTGTGTGTGTGTGTGTGTGTGTGTGTGTGTGTGTGTGTGTGTGTGTTTGTGCAACATTGGCATTTGTTTACTTAGATCCAAGGCAGGCCAAACCTCTGTGTTACAACCTACATACAAAAGACAGACATTCACAATATATGGGTACACAAGTCTGTTTTATTTCAAAGTCTTTCAAACTTTGAAACGAACCTTGGTAGGGAACAGCTGTTCCCTACCAAGCATTTCTTGCAGCTGGCAACAACGGTCGTGCATTCAGTATAGTTGTGACTTCCGCAAAAAATGTGGTCAAAATCTCATAAGTTGAAGCATTTCTACCAGGCATTTCTGAAAGTTGTAACACAGAGGTTTGGCCTGCCTTGGATCTGAGCAACTCTGAGTGAGCAAATGCAAATGTGCCAGGCCTCAAGGACAATGGGTGGTTTGCACAACAAAAGCTGTAGGAGAAACAAGCTGACGACCTGTGAAAATCTCAGCAGGGGTGCTTAACACCTCGGGACTTGCACCAGAAAATAAAAAAGCCAGTAATTCTAGGGGGTATTGGGTTTAGGGAAGTTACGCAAATTTGCGCAGGATAGTAAATCTAGTGTTAAAGGTCAAAGAAATGAGGTGATTCTGCTGGTAGTGACGTCACCCCCATTTAGTTGTTCAACATTATATTTAATCCTTGTTATCTGCTCCTGTCACCTCTGTTTACCTCTGCCTACTGGTGATGGCCAGAGGGGCCGATGGTGCGTTTCTGTCAGTCTGCCCCAGGGCAGCTGTGGCTACTACTGTAGCTTGCCTCCACCAGTGTGTGAGTGTGAGAGTGAATGAATTGTAAAGCGCTTTGAGGGTCTCGAAAAGCGCTATATGAATGCAATCCATTATCAAAGAGTCCGAAGTTCGCAGGTCAAAGGTCAGCTGTCACACTGTATATAACAGTTCAGTCTTCAACAGTAGATAGCCAGTTTAAACATTAAACCATAAAGAGTCTTAAGCTGCAGTTCACAAAGATGAGCTGCTGACCCTTCATATCAGTCTAAATAAATCATTAATCATTATCTTTTCCCTCTCGGCACATTCACTTGGCCTTGGGCTGTTTTGACTGAGCTGCACTGTATGTTTCAAATGTTGTAAATAAACTGGGAGTGATTTGGTTGTATTATTGGTTTGTTTTTGGTTCTACATTTCCATGTAGATGAATTAAGAGAGATTCTTACCTTTTCAAAATGACTGTATGGTCCACCACGTCTATGCTTTCCTGCCTCTTCCTGAGATAACCCCAGTCATTTTCCCTTGGTCTGAAATCTCTGAAATCTTTGCTGTGACTGCTCCGAAACTGTGGAATAAACTGCCTTTACATATCAGGACCTCTTCAACACTGGATACTTTAAAAACCCGTTTAAAGACCCATTTTTACTCTTTGGCTTTAAATTCTCTATAAGTCTGTCATTATTTTATTCTTATTATGTTCTTATCTTTTATTTTACTTTACTTTTAAATTTCATCTGATTTTTTTATTGTTTTTAAAAGTCCTATGTAAATAAAATTGATTTGATTTGATATTGTGATATTGCAAGTCATCTGCCTTTAAGGCAACTAACCACTCTGACTAGAGTGTATCACATCATCTCAAAGAGAACTGAGAAATGTTAAATTGTTACTTTTCACGCAGATCGTATATGATTTAATTATGTTCATGCTAGAAACATGTTTTGTTCAAACACTTTAGACTGTTGTAAATGTAATAAGCATCCAGTTTCTCTTCTTTGAGTGAATGATTAAGAAGGACAAACAGGGTGTTTTTATATGGAAATAGTTTCTGATTCATCTTCAGTCCATCATCTGATTAACCTGACGTTCATATTTCTGAGTGGAACTAAATGATTCCTCCATCATTTCTGTTCTCTCTTTATTCAAGTGAAACATTTGCTGTGTTTACATTTCATAACTGTGTTTTAAGTATTAAAAAACAAACCCATTCTTCCACTTGTAAATTTACACTGGATCCCTGTTCTCTAAACTCCATTTATAACTTTAATATGTTTCAGATTTCTGAGCTCTGCTTAGATTCTGTGCCAGTAGCTCCTTAATATGATTTTAGTTTGATCAATAATTAACCTGCAGCAGATTTCTGCTCCGACTCTGCCACACCGAACAACCCTGAGAACAAATCAAATGATGTTTGCAGGGTTCACACTGTGAGCATTAAACACCATAAAAGACTCACAACTTCCTGCTCAAAGGTCAAAGGTCGCTGTCTTTAGATCGATCATTAATCTGCAGCTGGTTGTGGTTTTATGTGTTTGTAAGAGTTTCACTTTCAGGAGGAAAAGATTTCAATGGGTCACACAAATGAGAACTACAAAGTCTGTGACACACATTTACTGCAAACTGCGTGAAATCTGAGCCTGAAGAAATCCAGTCTTCTGCCTGTTGTGGTTGTGACAGCTGTTAGTAGGAGAGTTTGTTTGTAGGAGGTGGAGATGTTCTCAGAACGAGTGCGTAATCGGCCCTTTGTGTAGACGCTAAAAGCTATGAGCCAAAACTCTTTGCTCTGAAACTCTTCACTCAGTCCTCACGCTGAGAGTTTAGAGGCTGAGCTTCTTGTTCCTCCATAACACCGTTTTCATGAAACAGAGCAAGAATGAGCTGAGCTTCCTTTTCTCAGCAGTGCGCACACAGAGAGCCACTTCTCTCGGCTCAATCTGAACAAATCAAAGTGAAACGTCGCAGCTGCTGATGAAATTGTCTCAGATTAATGCCCAATGTTTCACTGTCAGGTTAAAAAATAAATAAAAATGATTTGAAGCAAGCAGGAAGCAGATTTTCACAATAAGAGCACTTTGTTTTAATTCAGTTAATGTCAAACTGCCATCAACAACTCTGTGTTGTCTCTGTCTCTGAGCAGATTCAGGCATTACTCAAATAATAAAGGCTTTTTATTATTATTATACTTTTCATTAGTCTCCAGGTTCATGATTATAAACAGAATTATTAAAGTTTTTATCATTTCTGTGAAAGGTCCACATGTAGGGATTACATGAGTCATTAGAAATATTTGTCAGTCCAGCTTGATAACTCCATCCAAAATGGCATTTCCAATTTTGTTCTTTCCAACTGCAGTTTTTCCAAGAAGCACAATCCTGTACTCTGGTTTATCTGGTTCTTCTGGTTCTTCTTGTTTTTCTAGCTCCTCTGGCTCTGCTGGAAGATATTATGAACATTTTACTGATGATGTTGTAAAAGGCACATTTTAATGATTTCTTTCTCTAAAATGAACATTTTTCACAGATAAATCTCTGAAAAGAAACAACTGTTAACTTCCTTCAGTTGTTTTGCCCAAACTCTGAGACATGAAGTTATTGAATAAATAAAGATAAATTCTGATCTCTACAAATTTTCCTGGACAGAGAAACTGCAGGTTTTGGCACTCCTATATTTTAGGCCTTGATGTTAATGGCTGCAGCTGCCAGTTGGCTTAAATGGTGAGAACTGCTGTGAGTTTCAAACAAGTGCACATCACAAATGTTTTTACATCCTACAGAGCTTCTTGATGAATTGTCACGGTCCTGGGTCCTTCTGACCCAGTGTTTTGAGTTTTCTTGTATTTTTGTCATTTGGTGTTTAGTATTTGTGTTTTTAGGTCCACTGTGTTCAGTTTAGCTGATTGTTCATTCAGTGGTGCTAGTTTCAGTCATTATGCAAATGTACCATTTATAAGATTGGGTAAACCTGCAGTCAGCTGAGACTGAAGAAGTTACTTGGATGAGTGACGAAACATTTCTCCCACTGAAAACGCTATGTCCAGATGAACAGAATCAACTTTTGGGGATCCTACAGAGCTGAAACACATAAAACACAGCACTGTACCTGCTGGACAGTTCCACAGTGGACTACATCTGCAGATAATCTGTGTGGGGCTATTTTTTCATTTAGTACTAATTCACAACAGCAGTGAATTGGAGCTGTATATATTACACAAAACTGACCTGAAAATAAACTCTAAATCATTTTGTTTGTGCGGTTGAATAGAATCAGCCACATCTGTAGAAATGAGCCAAAGTGGGATAGATGCCATCTCTTCTAATCAGACAGTTTTCCAGTCTTCCCCAATTATCTATAAAGCACACATTTTTGATACCAAGGGGTCAGAGAAGAGCTTGAGAAGATGTGGAGGGTGAAGGTAACAGTGGTCACAGTGGTTAATCGGAGTGCTCGGTGCAGTGACTCCCAAGCTAGGCGAGTGGCTCCAGCAGATCCCGGGAACAACATTGGAGATCTCTGTCCAGAAGAGCGCAGTCCTGGGAACAGCTATGATGCTGCGCAGGACCCTCAAGCTCCCAGGCCTCTGGTAGAGGACCCGAGCTTGAAGGATAGAGCGCCCGCAGTGGGGAGAGGGGAATAAAAAAAAATTATTTATATAATTATTACACAGAAACTAATATGAACTCTTGTTCTGTGTAGCAACGTGTCAAATTGAATGTGGATAACGTACGCATTGTAACCTTGGTTCTCTGAGTGAGAGACTATCTCTCCACTCTATTACATATTCCATATGTACATATTCCCTTGGTCGTTGCGTGTGGATATTTCTTTAAGACACTCCGGCTAGCCCAGCCACACCCGACAGCTTACGTATAAAACAGCTATGCAGACATGACAACTGTGATAGTTTTATCGGAATGCGTCTCCGAGCGGCCTAAAGGTGGAGAGAGAGTCTCTCACTCAGACAACCAAGGTTCTCTGAGTGAGAACCTTGAGACGCTGGGCCGACCGTCAGGGAGCGTAGCTTACTGAGCTAACAAGCGGGGCCCCCACTGGCCGTGTAAACCCGCAACACACGGGCAACACACTAGACAGAGAGCTGGTGCAGCAGGCTGGAGAACCCTCACTCGCCAGCTGACATGTCAAACACAGCAAGGCCAGACTGGCACGTGAACCGGTGAACCGCGGGCAATACGCCAGGGGACACAGCCTGCAGCAGCAGGTCAAGCTAGGGATGGGACCTGTCCATCCACAGAGCCGAAAAGCCGCCTCATGCTGGCCACAGACAGGGGAGGGGCCGGCAGCTTAACCTTCTGAAGCGGAGGGCAGAGCTAGGACCACCGTTAGCAGCGACCAGCTGCTACACACTTTCCCAGACAGGGCAGTAGAAAGGGTGACACTTGCAACAGCCAGTAAGCCAAACCCACCGAGCCACCGAGTGGGTTACACCGCCGCAGAGCTGAAAACACCCTCACCAGCCAACGCATCAGCGTGGTCCGACTGGTGGGACAACAGGTGAACTGCTGGCAAAACGCCAGGGGAACACAGCCTGCAGCTGCAGTCTGGCCACCGAAGCGAGTGGCTGAGCAAGGGACGTGACCCAACGGCCCATTCTGAGAGGACAGCAACTGCCCCGCGCTGTCCGCAGACCTGGGAGGTGGCTGGAGGACAGCCCACGGAAAACCAGAAGGCGGTCGGAGGGAGGACGAGCCCTGAGTGCGGCCACTGCATCAACAAAGACCTCCAGCCGGGACCTGAGATCCCCAGGGCCCAAAGCTGGAGCACCAGAAGCAGAGGTGTAGCTCACCACCGACTGGGACCCCTGCTGGCCGCGTAACCCGTGACACGCAGGCAATGGTCCAGCGAGGTCCAACTGGCGCGTTAACCAGCAATACGCCAGGGAACACAGCCTGCAGCAGCAGGCTGAGCAAGGGACATGACCCAAAGATCCGTCCCCAGAGCCAAGCAGCCGCTCCGCAACGTCCACAGACAGGGGAGCAGCAAGAGTGAACTCGCAAGCGAGACATCTGCAGGCTGCCAGGAAGTTGAGTTCACTGAGGGAGCCCCTGCTGGCCGTGTAAACCTGCGCCACGCGGGCAATATGCCAGACAGGGAGACAGCGCTGCAGGCTGGAGAACACTCACTCGCCGGCTGACGTATCAGACACAGCGAGGTCCAACTGGCGCATAAACCGGCGCACCGCGGGCGATATGTCAGGGTAACACAGCCTGCAGCAGCGCAGCCGCTGAAGTGAAGGACCGAGGCAGGGAAGGCACCCGAAGGGTCCAACCCCAGAGCCGTGAACCATCCCGCGTTGTCCACAGACTGGCCGACCGAGCCCGCTGAAGGCCAAGTGGGGACTCAACATGAAGGCCCGCCCCAGGGTCGACCAGCCGCTATGCACCTTGATGCTCCAGACAGGGGGCCGGTGCTGCAGGCTGCTGAATACTCACTCGCTGGCCGACGTATCAGACACAGCAAGGTCCGACTGGCGTGTAAACAGTCGAACCGCGGGCCATACACCAGGGGAACACAACCTGCAGCAGCAGTGCAGCCACTGAGAGTGGAGGGCTCAGCCGTCCACAGACGGGGGGGCAGGGGCTGGCGGTCACTGAATTGCAAAGGGGGGACTCAACCTGAAGGTCTGCCCCAGGGCTGTGGGATGTCTCAGATGTGACAGGGACGGCCGAATGGCACTCAACTGGCGACGGCGGAGGAAAGACAGGCTGCTGCAGCAGCTCGCCCACTGAAGTGCATGGCCGAGCCAGGGACACAGCCCAAAGGTCCAACACCAGAGCCGAGCAGCCGATCCATGGCATTGCAAGACAAGGGAGGGGGCTGGTGGCCCAGTCTGCTGAGAGTGTAGGGCCCAAGTGGGGATACGACCCAAAGGTCTGTCACTAGGACCAAGCAGACACTCTGCGCCACCAGGAAGGTACAGCTCACTGAGTGAACCCCTGCTGGTCGTGTAAACCTGCGGCACGCGGGCAAAAAGCCAGACAGGGAGTTGGCACTGCAGGCTGGAGAACACTTACTCGCCGGATGACGTATCAGACACAGCGAGGTCTGACTGGCGCTCCAGCAGCACAACCGCCAGAGTAAAGGGCCGAGCCAGGGAAGCCCCCAGCAGCCGCACCACGCTGTTTGCAGACAGCGGAGCAGCAAGAGTGAACTCGAATAAGACACTGGAGCAGCCAGAAAGCTCAGCACACTGAGGGGGCCCATGCCAGGTGAACAAACAGGTGAACCGCAGGCAATACACTGGACAAGGAGCCGCAGGCTGGAGAACACTCACTCGCCGGCTGATGTATCCGACCCAGCGAGGTTCGACCAGCGCGTGAACTAGTGAACCTCAGGCCATACGCCAGGGGAACACAGCCTACAGCAATCACAGCAGCCCGGGCGCTAAGTGGAGGGCCGAGCCAGGGATGTGACCCGAAGGCCCGTCCCCAGAGCCGAGCAGCTGCTCTGCACCAGCCACGGACAGGGGAGCAACAAGAGCGAACTCGGGACGAGACAACCGTGGGCAGCCAGGAAGTGTCAGCTCACTGAGCGGGCCTCTGCGTAACCCACACATGTGGGCAACACGCTAGACAGAGAGCCAGAGCTACAGGCAGGAGAACTCTCTACTGCCGGCTGACACGTGAGATGCAGTGAGGCCCAACTGGCGTATAAACCGGTGACCAGGGGAGCATAGCCTGCAGCAGCAGCTCGCCACTGAGCCTGACTCAAGGATGTCAGGAGGGAGGTGGGTGTCTGGAGGACAGCTGAGGCTTAGCTCCAGGTCCCCCCTGCCTCCCCCATATACGGCCGCCTGCAAAAGGCCGCAAGCTGGGTCCGGAGATCCCCTGGGCACCCAGTTGGATTTCCAGAAGCTCTGGGCCCCCCACTCTGGCCATGCGCCTAGGCAGGCCCTTGACATCTCCTGAGCCGCACAGCGAGGTGGCTGTAGGGTCAACCAGCAGCCACATCAGGCAGTCCCAGCCAACAGACTGGAGCCGGTACTGCAACAGCCAGAGGTGGCGGCATGCCACCCAAAACGAGGCTAAGGAGCAGCCAGAGCTATTGCGTGCTCCGTCATGAGCCAGGCCAGATGCGACGAAGCAGCCAACGGCCCCCCGCACCGTGAGTCCCCAGAGCCCATCTGAAGCTGTGGCGCCAAGACCGCAAGTGGAGCGAGAAAAATGGCCGGCGAGTTGGAAAGGCGAGCCTGCGGAGAAGTGGGGGGCGGGGCAGCACGCTTCGAGGCAAAAACCTGGGGCTAACTAGGTCGTGCTGACAAGATAAAACAATTCATGCAGGATGCAGGGGTGTCTCAGGCCAATAAAGCATGTTCTGGGCCAACAAAACACACACAGATCATGCCCGTGCTCTAAGGGCATGGAATGAAACAGCCCAAATAATTTGGGGGGTATGGGCTGTCATGCTTCTAGCCAGAGCAAGGGGGCGGGCCACATGCTAACCAGGAAACAGCCATTACAGGTTAGCCTGCACGAGCCGCCACCTAAATCTCCCTACGCCGTTTATTCCCACAGCATGAATGGTATTGGCTTCTCTGCTGTCATGAGTGCGCTCCCTGTGATATAGTGCGCTAGAACATCACCACCATGTATTCCCATTGAGCGCAATGTAGCTGCTGAACAACAAGAGGGGCTCCGCCCTGGTGTATTGCCTCCGTAAACCCGTGCACCGCAGGCAATACGCCAGACAGAAACCTGGATAAAACAGGCTGGAGAACTCTCACTCGCCGACTGAGATATCAGACAATGTGGGCAATACGCACAGCCTACTAAGCCACTTGAGCATGGCAGCTAAGCTAATGGGCTTGCTAAGGGAAACCAGGGCTAAGGGAAACCAGCTAAGGGAGACCAGGACCAGGGGAGAGGCAGCGTCCAGGGAGGCTGCCGAAACAACCACCCCACAAACGGACACCACTGCCTCTATTACACACACAGTCATACAGTACCACACGCAGGTACCACCAATCAACCACACATGCACAAACAAGTGGAGATCTAACAATCACCAGTGTGACATCTGCACAACTGTTTTATACGTAAGTGTTTTAAAGAAATAACCACACGCCACGACCAAGGGGGGGGGGGGGTTATACTCCATACATATGGAATATGTAACGGAGTGCAGAGTTATCACGTGTTTGATCTGTGAAACCTGAAACCTGTACGAACATGTCATTTCCACTAGCTGTTTTTAGTTTGACTCTTTAAAGTGCTAAAACTTTCTCTTCTCCTGTTTTTGTTTTTGTTTTTTGATTTCAAATGGTTATCATCAAAGAAAATAGTTCATGTAACATTTTGACATAAATGTCTTTATGAAAGCTCAATCATCCAGGTAAGGAAATCCCAAAAAGTTGATTCTGTTCATCTGGACAAAAACACTACGCCCAGATGAACAGAATCAATGTTCTGGGAGTTTGACATAAAGAGTTATATTCTCCTTAACATAAAGATTGTGTTCTTGTATTTTTTTCTATCCAACTTTGGCAGATTGATGTTTACAATAGACATTTTCTAGAAATTTTTAAAATTTAAAGAATGGAAATATCGTTTTCGTGTCATATTTAAATGTACATTGGAAAAGTCAGTTAAAATGTCCTTACCCAGTAGAAGCTCTTGGTCAGAAATTTCTGTATATCAGGTTGTGTGTCACTGCAGTCCTGCTGTCAAATAACTTCCTGATAGGTTTGTAGCTTAAACCTATTCGCTGGAACGTTGAAGGCAATGTAATTACACAGCAAAGCAAGACATGAGTAGGCAACATTCTTTATGTTTCACGTGCACGGGAGAGAACTGGACAGGCGCCGTTCCTTCGCTTGACCCCAGTTGCTCTCTCCGCTCTTCCGTAACACTGCTCTTTTATTGTGGTTACATGAATATGCATAGGTTCATTAACATATAACATACCGTGTGTGTGTGTGTGTGTGTGTGTGTGTGTGTGTGTGTGTGAACCCATTAATGACTTCCTAAACCTACTGGCCTGGAAGTCCAGCAGTTCATCTAAACAAAATGCACTTAGCCTAAAACAGACATAGATACGTTTATCCTACCATAAAACAATAAGACAAGGTACGACCTCTCCCATGCTCCTAAAATGTGGGTGTGAAAGTCAGAGAGCTCTGGAATGCACCCAAAGCTTGCAGACTATTAAAGATCAAACCTCCTGTCACTACACAATCAATTATATACTTCTAAGCATATATGAGTAAATATTTCTAAGCATAAATGGCAATAAACAATACAAATCTAACATTTCCCCCCTTTTGGCAATTATGCTAGAAAAGTCCCCAGTTATGAATACCTCATGTCTGACAGTGTCAATGCAAACATTTTATACTCAGCATATGTAAACGTACACAGTTTGACAAACATATTAGCAGTTATCCAAGTTCTCATTAATCTCATTCAATGGTAACCTGCATACTACAAGCAAACAAATGAATTGTTAATGGTCAAAAGAGAAATTAACATTTTCAAAAACACTCCAGCTTGGTGGTGCTCCTCTGCAAGACATGTAAATCGCACGTCTCTCTGCAGAGTGGTTTAAGTTCTGCAGGGCGTCATAAATGTCTCTTCCAGTTGTTTCCATCACCGTCCATAGGACCAGAGTCCAAATGTATGTAGAATAGACATTCAAACATACCAGTTGAGTTTACCGTTTGTCAACATGGGTCTCAGCTATCTTGAAAGCTGCAGACCTCTTCAGCACTCTAGTTTTATGGCCTCTGCCAACCCCCATCACCTCACTCTGTACTGTGGGGGATATTTATGACTCCTCCATTGTCCATCCTCTGCAAGAAAACCCTCTGTGGAAAGGGTGCTGGATCCAGTTATCTTACTGCTGTTATGATCCCAGCAGTCTTCAGAGTGTCATCGTATGCACAGTATAGTGACACAGCATTGGGTGATGTTCATAGGAAACTGCTGTCATCACCACCATAGCTTCTGGCTCCTGTGCTTCTCACAGAATCATGATATCATCCTTGAACTCCCCCTGCGCTGTCGATGGAGCTTGGCACGCTCCCCTCATCCTTCAGGTGCCCATCTGTTGTCCACAATCTCCTCTGTTGGCCTCTGGAAAGCCCCCTTGGCACAGCTCTCATTCCAACGCAGCTTCGTGGTCCTTGCTGTGGTTGTGGAATCTGATCTCCCAATGGGCCCCAAACAGCTCGACCTTTGACCTCAACCACTGCCTGGACTGTCAGCTCTGCCTGGAATGGGTTCTTGCTTCTCACTGGGCCTCAGAAGATTTCTCAGGAGATTCCTTTCAGCAATACTCTGACTGCTGCACCTATATTTCCTTGCTAGGAGGAAAAACTCCTATTTGGAGAGCATGTCAATCATCATCAAACCACATTCTTTAGTTCAGTGAGCTTCATCTATGGACCATCAAAGCCTCGTCTGAACCTGGATGCACCACTTGCATAGGTTTAACACCCGTAAATGAACTGTTAATCACACAAAAATCATAAAAACATAGTTTAGAAAACATAGAAAAGATAATTTCATGTAATTCATGTAATTCTGGACCCCTCCTCTTGACGCATGGACACTCCCATGAGTCAACTCATCAAACCCAGATTCCTGTCTTAAAGAAAAAGGTTAGCTAGATCATGTCCCAGGCAACATCAGGGCATCTCCCCCTCTGGAGCAGCTCCGTAACCCTGCAATAAAAGATGTTAGTGTGTTTTGCACAGTAAGTGTGCTCAACATCTGGCTCTGTCTGGAGCCATCATACACACCATCATGGCCTGGAAAACAAGATCTGGAAGTGAAATCAAACTTCACACCTATAAACAACTGTATAATAGGAGTAATAAAGTACTCAGCATCAACAGGACAAGTATCATGTGCAGGTTTTCTCAAATCAGTAAACTACAATTATTGGCATAATTCGCCTCAGACATGGATCATCCCATGTACTCAGTTAACATTAATGTAATCGGTGACTTCCCTTAAGCAAAGTCACTCCATGTATTTAACACTAGGAGCTCAGTAGTGGCCAGCTAATGAGCCCCATATTAAACTATTCCTCAAACACTGCATCTCTTAGTTGCTTTCTCATGTTACTTGTCCGTCTCTGCTGAATCCTCTACATGCACTCTTAGAAAAACAAACATTAGCAACACACATGGACAATCCTGGAGGTCAGGCACAAATTGACAGGGTCCAGAGGTGCCATAAAAAGACCATAAAGTTAGCCATCCATAGCTGTGGAAAGAAGTGACACTAGTTTCAACACAGGGAATGTCTCACATGTTATTCATATCATCAAAGTAACCTTCACATTTCCCCAACAACACAGTGTAACAGCATCACCAACTCATAACCTGTAAACACAGTTTTCTTCACACATAAACCCAGAAATCCTGTAGCAGGAAAAAACATCAACCAGCCATCCTGGTATAACTCACATGATCAAATCACATGAAGAACTGTAATGCTGTAGAAAAGTTAGCGCTGCGCAGGTGTACACACACTTTCTCACAGTTACCTCTGTGAACAACACAAGGTAGTGAATAACACCCCTGGTAGATTCACAGACACAAAAGTGGCATTTAAAAGGTTAAATCGGTACGGCCAAAGCTCACGCAACCTCAAATGTTGCTGTCCTCTTTCTGCTCCTGTAAAAAGAAACACACATAGATTCATCTGCACCTTTGTCAGGTGGGGGTTAACTTCGCACAGTGATGTCAGTCAGTCTGTCAGCTTCTGTCAGTTTTATTTTCTCTCACTCACTCATGCATTCATTCATTCTTTCTTTGCTGACAGTGGAAATTATTGTCGCATTTTCATTTCCACTTCTCAGCAAAATGACGTCATTTCAAAAAGAAAAGAAGAACTTTATATTGGATTCTCTCGCTTAATCCTTTTTTGGGTAGGGACCTATTCTCTAATTGTCCCAGATAAGTGGCTTTCTCCAGAGCCCATTGTAATCTTTTGGAGAAACTCACTTGCAACAATTTTCTCGATGACGCGTCGTATAGCGCTTCAGTTCTAATCGTGCAGATCTGCTCAAACAGAGATCATCAAACAAAACTTTCAGTGCACTATGAAAGTATCAAAATAAAAAGGCCTCGTTAAGTCATGACACACGCTCCTCATCTCAGGAGGGTAAATCATACCATTAGCATGATTTATCATACCATCATACTAATTGGCAGGCTCAACTTCACAACAAGAGAAAAATCATCAGCTAGATTAATTCAAAACCAACCATCAGCCGCACAACACACAACATAAGCCTCATGTCTCATTAGCTATAATTTTAATCCCCAGGACTGTACTTTTTACTCATTTAGGCCACAAATTTTATTTAGTTTCCCTTTTTCCCCGTCATCATAAAACATGTGACATGTTGTCATACATTTCGCAAAAGAAGTTTGTTCTCATATATTCAGAGTTGTGTATCTGGGTGCAGGATTCACTCACACATCACAACAGGAAACTCAGTGTTTTAGAGTCTCCACTCTTACAAACTCCAACACATCCCATTCACTCGTGCTAGAATTCAGTCACCTTTCATTAATCTAAGAACAACCAACTAATTTGCATATCAGTTATTAACCCACTAAGATGACAGGACAACAGAAATGCATGTTCAAAATATTATCACAAAAATAGAATTTCCCTCATACAGTAAATTACTTGTGCTGCATCAGTCAGGCAGAAAGCATCTCCCAATTTACTATATTAACACCTAAATTTATTGTCTGATCACTGGTTGGTCAAACCAGAATCTTTTTTTTTTCCCACAAAAATTAAACTGTTGTCCTGCAACCTAGAGAGTTAACTGTCAGCATTGGATAAATTCAGCATTTGATAACAAGTGTCTGTTAAATTTACACTATTTTAGCACTGATGAGAGATAACAAGCTGATTTTCATTGCATGTGTGTTTGTGTTATTAGGCAGGTTTAATCAATGTCTGTGGAGCTGCATCTCCAGCAGGGCATGTTCTTAAAGCTGCCTTTCCTACACACTTCTCTGCTATTATTTGATCATTATTTTCAACTAATGTGCTATGAGTCCACTGATCTTTGCATCACACGAGGTGACTTGGACAAGATGATAAACAGACTCACATGCTCAAGATGCTGCCTAATCTTCATGGGCTCTCTTGTTTATGTTAGTAGGGTTAATGCATGTTCTGCTTGTGTGTGTGATTTTGTATATGTTTCTTTTTGCAGTGTTTCAGATTCCTTCACAATTTTCCACTTAAGCAGTCAGTTTTCTTTTCCCCAGGTTTGCTAACCCAAATTTTGATTTCCCACATTAAACACCAGCTTTCCTCTGTGTCCTTACTTACTCTCACTCTGTTGTCCTCTCCCACTTCAACAGTCCAATAGTCGGCAGTTCTTCTTCAGCTTTGTCCTGTGTTCCACTGTCTCTTCTTGCCATTTTCTCCAAAGGTGGCAAATGTCAAACTCCAACAGTCTCCTCAGTTCTCCTCAAACGTTCTTTTCACAAGCACAGTGACTTTGCAGCTTGTTGGAAACACAGTGTCATTCATCCAATCAGTCAGGATGATGGTTTGCTCTTCTTCTCCACTGCTGTTTGTCCACACTGCTGCTGCTTGCTGGGTCTCTTTGCTCAGGACTTGCTGCTGTCTCTTTATCTGCCATGTTATTGCTCTTGGGGCTGCATTCCTTGTCTTCAGGGAGGAGTGAGAGCTCGCTTGTGAGGATGAGGGACACATGGAGCTGTAAATAAGTTAGCCAGAAACTTGGCCTGAACATTTCCAATGATATTAAACTATAACTTTATTCCGACTGCTGCATGTGGAAAATGATCCAGGTCTGCTTTTCACCTGAAAGTGACAAAACTAAGACATTTCCATTATTATTATCACTGCTTAACCAACACACATCTCTCTCTCTGTTTTTTGAACTCTTCTTTCTTAAAGGCAGAAAATGAGATTGTAGTTGTTCTTGGCTAATAAACACAAAACCTTTTTCCTATTATTGTTTTCATCTACAATATAAACTTCGTCTCTTTTTTTACTCTTTTTTTTAATAACTGGTGACCTGCAGAATCACCGTTCTCACAATTGGAGGCAATTACTTTTACACAGCGCACACACTGTGGCGTCAGGCACATTCACACTCACTCTTTTCATCTGCATAAATAACCATATGGCTGATGATATGTGCCATGGTGATCCATAAGTATGATCACAAGTTTATTTAATTATTTTTCAACCCAACAAAACAAATAAACAAAAACATGATGCTGATGCTATGAACACTCTACACACATGAATCAAGATCCAGGAAAACTGCTGCGCATCTGAAAGAAGAAGCTGAACTCACGGATACGCTACATACTCGAGTTATCATAGTTCTCTTCCCCTTTCTTTGATGAGTTCTCAGCCAGCTCCTGATCTGATAATGTGTAGCTTGCTCATCAGCTCAGAAGAGACAGCAACACAACCTCACACAGTGGTTGCGTGCTTTGCCCACAGTGGCAAAGACTTACATTTTCATATTTAACTCAGCTTCTCCATCATGTAGTTTTCAGCCGTTTCACACAGGGTTCAGCATAATAGTTGTTTTCACAGGCGTGCTCTATATCTCAACAATGGCTCATAATGAGACAACAGTCTTTCAAACAGGTCAAGTGCCTCTATGCACTTAATTAGGTAAAATACTTATCTATTTTACTTCATCTCATATGTCATCGTACTGTATTTGAGCAACCTTAAGCTTAATGCAGATTACTTTTAGCAACTGGTTAAAGTAATGGTCTGGAGCACAGGCTGTTGTTGATCAGGGAAATCTAAAGAATCATCTAAACATTTTATGTCAGCAAGGGGTGGGGGAAAGCCATTCACCAGAGCATAGCTTAACTGCTGCTGATGTGAGCTGGCCTTCTCCACACGCTCTTCAAGGCTGCTGTTTTCCTGAAAACTTAATCTCTTCCATTTATAAGCATGCAATTAACCGCACGGCTCAGGTCCGCGTGAAACCTGCGCGACCGTGCTCGCGTGAACCCGCGCAGCTAAGGAGCCGTCACTTTTTTCTTTTTTTTTAAATACTGTGCGCTCCCAGGAGCGAAGTCCAGCATAAATGTCTGTCACGCTCGGACACACTCTTGGTTGCTTAGGAACCCATGATAACAACAACAACCGTGTCCCAGACCACGCCTGCTCCGCAGTCATTAGCACAACACAACAAATATCCTCGCTCACAAACAACAAAAATTAGGCCTATTTTCTCAACGCAGTCTCACACAGTGGCTGCGCGCTTTGCCGCACTCAGTGGCAAGGACTTACATATCACGCGCTTTAACGCACACAGTGATGAAGACTTTCAACTCAGTCTCACATAGTGAATGCGTGCTTCGCCGCACACAGTGGCAAAGACTTTCAACGCAACCTCACACAGAGGATGCGTGCTTTCAACGCAACCTCACACAGAGGATGCGTGCTTTGCCGCACACAGTGGCAAAGACTTGAATAGTTGCACACAGTGACTACACGCTTTATCACACACAGTGATAAAGACTTCACAACTCAGCTAAGATTTTTCGCACACTTACTTGGTGTTGCTCATTGCGTGTAATACCAGCCTCGGATCCCGCCGATCGTCATTCATCGAAGAGAGAAAACGGACAGCTCATCCACCGGCCCGATGACAAATTCTCACGTTTCGCTGACGACAGCTCATCCACCGGCCCGATGACAAATTCTCACGTTTCGCTGACGTCAGGGTTCTCTCCTCGGTGAATGCCGACTCCAGGGATCCGGCGTCGAAGGACCAATTAATGATAGGTTTGTAGCTTAAACCTATTCGCTGGAACGTTGAAGGCAATGTAATTACACAGCAAAGCAAGATCCGAGTAGGCAACATTCTTTATGTTTCACGTGCACGGGAGAGAACTGGACAGGCGCCATTCCTTCGCTTGACCCCAGTTGCTCTCTCCGCTCCCCCGTAACACTGCTCTTTTATTGTGGTTACATGAATATGCATAGGTTCATTAACATATAACATACCGTGTGTGTGTGTGTGTGTGTGTGTGTGTGTGTGTGTGTGAACCCATTAATGACTTCCTAAACCTACTGGTCTGGAAGTCCAGCAGTTCATCTAAACAAAATGCACTTAGCCTAAAACAGACATAGATACGTTTATCCTACCATAAAACAATAAGACAAGGTACGACCTCTCCCATGCTCCTAAAATGTGGGTGTGAAAGTCAGAGAGCTCTGGAATGCACCCAAAGCTTGCAGACTATTAAGGATCAAACCTCCTGTCACTACACAATCAATTATATACTTCTAAGCATATATGAGTAAATATTTCTAAGCATAAATGGCAATAAACAATACAAATCTAACATATCCCCTTTATGTTAAATGCAATTAATAACAGGGCTGAAATTACAGTAAATTGACCAAACCTCCAGTTTATAAAGGACATAAAGATGTACAATTGAACTTTTATCTTTGCATCGTCCTCTGCACATAACTTATACTCTGCAGTTATTCATCAAGTCATACAAAGTGAAACTGTCAGTGTCTTAAAGCTCCTAATGTTTTTAGTTTAAACAGGTTCAACAACATTTGAAGGTGGGCGTTATCAGTGAAACTGCTTGGCACTTTGCTATTTAGTTCCTCTGTCTCTCCTGCTGCTTTGAGCATGTACATGACAAAAGAATTTCCCTCGGGATAAATAAAGTTATTCTTATTCTTATTCTTATTCTTATTTACAAGCTCTGATGGTAGATTAACTTTTGCCATGGTCCAGACTGTCACATGGTTTCTGTGAAGAGCTTTTATTTATGAGAAATAATGCACTTGTATGTCAGTCCTTTTAATCATTGTGGATGCATACGAGTGTGTGTTTCAGCAATGTTGCTTTACCCTCCAAAAAGAGTAATTTAACACATAAATACACCTACAGACACCTTTCAAACTTTAAACACCTTTTAAACTGGACCTTAAGTTTTTCTTCAGGTTCATTTTAAGTTTCATCTCTCACACACATTCACACAAAAATTCACACACACACTCTTATTTTTAATAGCATTTTTAATAACAAGACTAAGAAAATATGTACGCTGAGGTTGATGCTGAACCACTCAACCATGGGCGGTTGAGTGGAGTTTTCCTTTTTCCCCATTCTGTGTGCTTGACTTTGGACGTCTCCTTTTTTTAATTGATTTTTTTTTTTAATGTTATTGTTTTAGAGTTCACCTTTAAATTCATAGTGTTTCAATCCAGAGCCTATTTGGCCTCTGGTTCAAGTGGCTAGGATTGAATTCATTTACCATTTGTCGCTTACATATATTGTTAATTTGTCTTGTGTTATCTTATATTGAATCATAATGCTTTAATGTACGTACTGCAGATGTAACCTTGGCTCTACATACTATCCCGGGTCTGTTTGTGGTAGCATTGGTTACATTCATTACATCTGTGCAAATGTTCTTAAAGCCAAATGTCACTTAATCATTAGATGATTTGAATCTTTCACTGTTTATGTAGTTTGGTTATACTTACCATTGTGTGTTTCTTGGTGCAGGTCCTATATGAAAAACAGGTATGTGGGAGGGGCCACCCCAGTGCTTCCTGTTTATATAGGGTATGATGTCAATGATCGAGTCAATTGGGTGTAACCAAATGAAGGGATGTTTCTTTTGTGTAGGGGAAATCAAGTTGGGAGTCCGGTCCCTGAAGGGGGCTTGGCTCCAATGCAATGTCCGTGCCTGCTCCCATCCCGGGCATCCAGGTCCCCCACAGGACGCCCCAAAGGGGCACGGTCGTCCAAAGGGCCGGTGATGATGTCCCCGACCCGGTGTCCTGTGTGGTTAGGTTTAGAATTTATTAGGGTGCAGGGACCCCCCCTAGGGCATCGCAGTGAGGGATCCCGGAGCCACCCAAACGGGCGGACAGGCGGTACGGGCCGGGTTAGGGTTAGGTATTAGGAATAGGAGTTTTTGTTATTCCATAAGCTGTGGTTCTGGTGCACTGGCATATAGAGGTCTGAGTGCTCCATCCATTCTAAAAAAAAAAAAAAAAACCCTTGATAAAGACCACTACCCAATAATAACAACGGCCCACAGAGGCTTCCATTCAACAATAATTGATAGCTGGTATTTTAAATAGTCCTTTCACAACTGCTGCAGCATAAGTAACTTTATTCTCATACATAAAACAAGGGATAAAGTATCAATACCTGTCACGGCTAGCAGGGCAAGCCGTGTAGAATTTAACAAAGGACCCAAGATGCGGATATGCAGTGAAGTGAGAGGGCTTTATTGACAAAGAACACGAGCAATAACAAACAAAAGGTGAGTGTGGCGAAAAACAGAACTAGAAGTAAAATACACTGGGAAAATTAAAACCTAAACAACAAACCTGAACACGAGAGCAAGCAACTTGCAGGGAGAACTCATAGGATGACGAAGGGAGATACATAGACAAACCAGCAACCAACAGAGGCAGACACAAGGCTTAAATACACAGAAGGATAACGAGGGAATGAGACACAGAAGGAGGGCACAGCTGGGAGTAATCAGACATGACGGGAAAGGGGGAAAGTAAACTGAACACACAGAGATCAGACACTGACTTTCAAAGTAAAACAGGAAAAACACACACACACACACACGCAAAGACACAGACTCAGAGACGAGGACTTAACACAGAGACCTGACTACACGAGAGGGAATACACAGGCAGGGATGAGGGAGCACAGACTAAACACTGGGAAACCAAAACACAAACCGTCATAATACATAAAAGTATCAAAAGTAAAAGTACAAAAAACAAAAAAACTGGGTCACCAACCCAGGACCGTGACAATACCAAACTGTTATCATCTAACATTTAGCCCATAAGAAGTCCTGGTGTTCAATTTCTCGATCCACAGGTCCTCATGTCTCCTCCTCTGTCCCTCCGTCCATGCTGCACAGAATTGAAGCCCCGTGATGGAGAAACAACCATGTTTTTGGAAATGTTGAACCAGAGGGGTGTTAGATCTGCCTTACCCAATGCTGTAAAAGCGTTGTCTCTGCCTGTCGGAGAGGGTTTGGCCCATTTCTCCCATTTTATCTATCTACATTTATCTATCTATATTTTATCATTTTTTATCAAACCCTAACCCTAACAGTGCCTTGAGGCAAATGGTGTTGTAATTTGATACTATAAAAATAAAACTGAATTGAATTGAACTGAAACAGAAAATACAGAAACAGAAAAAAGGCCTTCTGTGTTCAGTATTAAACTGCCCCATACGGTAAAATAATACATTTTTCCTGGCCAAAATATATTTCAAATATATGGTAAATATATTTTGTATTTGTGATGCTCCAAAAAATATATTTTTGAAATTGAAAATATATTTCTTTCAAACCAAAATACATTTCAAAACATATTTTAGGGTGAAGAAAATACATTTCCAACCTTACAGTAGAATGTATATCAAAGTATCCTTTATTTAAAATGTATTTAGTGCAATAATGATGATAATGATAATAATACTAAAAGTAACATGTTTTATGCACATCTGCAAAAAACAGTTGGATTCAAACAAAACAGAGTCAAAGGTCTATCACGAATTAAGTTGTTTATTCATTTGCTTACAGTATTTCACATTACACAATATCTCACTATAATGTAGCGTTCATTGACTTTGAAATTATCTGTCAGTGATACAGTAAACAAGATACAACAACTGCTATGTACACTTTAGTTTTTGACAATATATACAATATAGTACTTAAAGGAACACGCTCCACTTTTTTGGAAATAGGCTCATTCTCCATCTCCCTCAGAGTTAAAAATGCAGTGTCTTCTTTCTAGATCCGTACGTTAATAGGACTCTGGAGCGTGATCTTACGGGATGGGGCGTAGCCAGGATTTTTGGTCGAGGCGCCATATTAGCAGGCCAAACAAATGCTTGCTGTGTGGCCGGTTGTAACGTTAGATTGCACTACCGGCAAAGGAATAAGCTTGAAAACAGGCTCTCTTTTCATTGTTTCCTCACCTGGAAGCATCATGAGGGAGCTTATGTGTTGGATGTTACCAAAAGAAGGCGTCTAGCCTGGAGAGCAGCTGCGAGACGAGCTGATATTCAGTTCTCTACCATCCACAGATATCTGTTGGTGTGCTTCAGTATTTTCATTCAGGTAAGTTCTAAATAAATTCATATTATTCTTTATAGCCTGTTAGTTTTATTTTCAATACGCTCTGAGATCATAGCACAAACTTAGAACAACCATGCAGAACTACCTTCTATTTATAGAGTTGCTAATTATTTGGCATTATTGCAGCAAACCAGCCTATGAAATGAAAGAAACAAATCCTGACTGGGTTCCAACACTACACATGGGGCACTACGAAATCCCTGCTTCAAACTACATGCTACATACCACCATACCAATCAGATTACTTCTTCCATGTGTAGGTAAAAAGGTGACCCTTGTGGATAAGATGGCAAAGGTTTGCTGTGTTTTGGTGAACATGTGCCCCAGTGTGGTAGTAAAACCAGGGAAAAATGCTCTTGTTAAATACTTTTAAAAGGCTTGTGCTGTTTATGTAGTGATAAGTTTTCAAAAGAGACAGTAAATTACAGAATGCTAGTAGTGGGTGATATTATTTAAATGCTGTCATGATTTTATGTGAACATTTTGTCATTTGTAAACTATACATAACTTTGATTCTACATTGTAACTGATTTGATGTTCTACAAAGTGCTTTTAATTAAAAATAGGCAAACATTTCTTTGTTTCTTTATTCAACTTTTGAACAGTGGTACTTAGTAAGTACATATTCAGTAAATGCAAATTATTTACATGGCCCCCTAAATTAAAACATTATGGGTTATTCAGAACAGAACTATGCTTGGAAAATATTGTCCCATCAGTTGATCCAACTCCTCCACAGTAGCAGGTGGAACTTTTCTTTTCTGAGGATGGCTTCTTTTACCTGTCACAACGAATGGTCTGTTTATGTTTTGATCAAGAACCTTTTTTTGGGCAGCTGAAGAGGAGAAGTCTATCTTATGGCCAACCTCTGGCTGTGTCTTGGTCATATTACCAGGCAAAACCCAGTATGCAGGTTCATCTGTAAAAGTCCTTGTGCCACAGATCAACACTGTTGCTTCTACATTAAACAAAAGAGCAGCGACATGGCTGCAGGTCTCCACGACTCCGGCCATACAGGTGCAGTGGGTGGCTTCAACCTTCCCTGTGATGCTCACAATGACCTGTGGCTGCAATGCTGCAATTCAGTCTTTAAGAGTGCAGTACCTGAAACACACACAGACAAAGTTCATTTAAAGACAAGTGCTTTAATAAGCCAAGGCCGACACAAATGTGTTTTATCTACTTTCAAATCCATTTATCATAAATATAACAAATAAAGTGTTTTTATGCATCCCCTATCATCCATCTATAGAACGCTGCATGTTATATTCTAAATCTGCCTGTTCTCTTTCAGAAACCTGCCTGCAGAAAATGAACCTAAAGTATGTAATGCAAGGATGTCATCACTTTCAAGAGGGAGAAAACATAATGTTCAACTTTAAGTGACAATTATGGACACCTAATATGATAAGGAGATTCTGCAGGTCATTAATCAATGTATAAAACTAAAACAGAATGTGTTTTTAGTGACACAGGACACAAACAAGGAAGCAAGATGTGTAATTAGGATTATTTATAATAAATATGAATTAATTAGGGCAATTTCTTTAACCATAAAGAATAACTAAATCCTTCAGGACAATGTCACATCAATGCACTGAACTCACTATGTTATCCCTCTAACAGAGCCTCCACATGTTCTCACTGTAATTTCCCCTCATGAATGAATTTATGCTGCACTAATCTGAATGTTCTGGGGGAATCAAACGCATTTTACTCGCAGTACTCAAGCTGACTTACCTTTGCTTGAATGACGGCGTACTCACAACGTGGAGGCTTAAAAATAGCCAAATCTTGTACCCAGTCCTTGGTGAATTGGATGTGCGCCTCCAGAGATTTATAATTGCGAAATTGGTGCGCCGTGTATGCGCTGACTCCACAGACAAGGTACCAGAGTAGATCATGCTAAGTCAATAGCGGTTTGGTCTTCAGGGTTTCTACTCCACGGCCGTATTTCATACGGGTCCACATTTCAACAATCAAGTACCGTCTCTTTGCATCTGGACACAATCTGTCTCTATACCGTCATTTTTCTTTTGAGCTACATTTCAGAATGGTTCGTAGCAATCTTGTTTTGATTCGTGGCCAGCCAAGATGGTGCTGCGCTCCCACAATGCATTGCGGCATTACGTCAACTCCAAAGCCCTGTGCGTGCAGGAGAGTATGCGCATGCGCATTGCCATGGTGATTTAAAAAAATAAAGATAGAATGAAAAGTAATTAATAAAAATTTAATATTTAAACATTCCCACAAATGTGCAATGAACGTGCACAAACACTGTTTATTAGTTGTTGCTGTTTCTTTCTTTGTTCCTTTTTTTTTTTTGAAAAATAACGACGTCTCTGAGGCGCGAATTCCGACAGCGAGAGGAACGGCCGGATACAGGAGACGGGAAGAAACAAGCCGATTATGTTCGCGTTAATTAGGTAGTTGGAAGATGTAAAATTCTCAATTCTGCCAACTGAACATATACGAGATTTTAATGAGGATGAATAATTAGCCGGCATGGAGGAAACGGACCTTTATTTGGTGGAGTGGCGACAAGAAGCCAAAAGACGGGTGGCCGGTCTATGAAGCCTCCATCATCAAGCTAGCAGGTGCCTTTTCTCATATAATATTACTTTATTCTCGCTTATTTGGCACGGAAGCGTAGAGCTGCCACCCAGGCAAAAGAGAAATATAAGTATATCACGTTATAACGTGAAAGATTTATCGTTCTAACAATATACTATCATGTTTATACAATATACTTTTCATGTTTGAACATTGTATGAGCAATGTACATAATTATCACGTCCGTACAATATTGTGCGAACGTGATAATTATGTATATTGTAATAACGTGATATTATATTATACAAACATGAAAAGCATAATGTTAGAACAATAAACATTTCATGTTATAACGTGATATAGCTCTATTTTTCTTTTGCCTGGGTGGCAGCTCCACGCTTCCATAATGTGGTAATCAAAATATGTAACTTAATTAATTATGATGTGACATACTTTTGCCTTTTCTTATTATTCTGCCTTCTCAGAAAGGGAAAAAAATACAAATAAAACTGTTTACACTTGTTATATACAATAACTATCAAAACCTATTCACATTTAATTTGGCTTTCACAGAAATCCCACCTCTCCTTCTGGCTACAGAGCACTTACTTACCAAGGTTAGAAACAAAGCACAGTTATGCTTTATTAATGTTCGCTAATTACAATGTTCCACATTTCCTTGCTTTTTAAGTCATTTTTAGGCTTTTTAGAGTTTTGGGGTTTTTTAGCAGTAATGTTTCTGCCTATTTATTTCAGCCCATGAAATCGAATGCAGATCTTCCTGATGTGAGATTTACATAAATGTAAGTAATTTTGTTTGTCATTGTCATTAATGTTGTTGCTGTTGTTGTTTTTGTGCAGTTTGCAATCATATAAACCTAGCAAGTGTAACCCATATCAACTACACCCTGTCACATGATTCACGCCAGCTGATTTGAGGTCCCTCTCCTGATTGGCTCCTTCCACGTCGCGGCAACTATGAAAACCTGCTGTGGAGGGATACTTCCGGGTTCGACTCCTGCTGTGGCTGTATGCTTATGGCGTTAAGAACGGTGTTGGAAAACAAAGCGTTTTCTCCCCTAAATTCGTCTATAAAATTGTATCACCTCAGCGGTAAGTGTTCTTAGCATCTACTAATAACAATCTTTTAGTTGTCAGTAACCAGTCGGTCGTTTTCGTGATTAACAAATGACTTTGTTCGGCGGCGTACCCACCGCAAGCAGAACTCCGGTTCAAAAACCGCTGTTTTTGAACACTTATTTACTTTAGCACTTTAATGGGCTTACTTTGAAACAAAGTGCAATTAAATGATTATTGTTATGTGTTGCCTTGAATTCGGCTATGCTGTCTGTTAGACAGTTGTTTTCCTTTATTGTTATTTTTGTATTTGTTTGTAGCGAACGCTACTGGAATATATAGATTAAGCTACGTAGCCAAGATAATTTAACTGTTGTACATTTGTTGATGATAATGATGATGATACATGATTTGCATTGTTACATAGACTTGCAGAAAAATGTATTTGTTTACCGGTAAACTGAATTGATTTTGATTTACTAATGGATATTTTTCTGGCCTACAGGTCAGGTTTTTTTTTCCCCCTTTAAATTGATCTTCTTCATATTGAAGTGGCGAGCCGGTAGGACCATTCTTTGTTTTTTTTTCCCCTCTTTTCCCCTGCTTTGCCGTCTATGGATTACGGACATATTTTTCCCCATTGTATGAAACTGGACCCTAAGGAGGAACTCCTTAAAAAGTGAACTTTAAAAAGAAACCGAAAAGGACTCTTAACAAAAGGACTCTTGCACAGAAAATCACAGCAATTGATTTATTATTTGTTACACAATTATTTGATTGTGGGCATTTATTTATGTTGTGTGTTGTATTGATTATTTTGGTCCATTTCCCCTTTCCCCCATTTATTCAATATATTTTTGGTACAAGATACTGCAGTCTTCGGTCTCATCATTCACACCATCTAGGCTCCATAAAGAACTATTTCTTCTGCGCGTCAGTCAGTAAACTTACCCATTGCAATAACACTAGCCCTTAAATAACTTTGCGTTACACGTGGCGAGCCAGCCAGGAGCCTGATGTGTGAATGTCTGTTCTTTTGTGTTATTTGATTTAATTGAATATTTGGTATTTTCTGTGGTTTTGATAAGGTCCGCGACAAGGGGAAAATGAAGTTTATTCAGGAAAGTGGGGTCAATATTGCACATTCTGTCATTGTTTCTGGTGCCACAAACACTGAGAAAGATGAGGAAATTCTTGATTATTTGAAACAATACGGTCGTATACAAAAGGTTATTTTCGTGGATGACTTAAATAGCGTGTTTTACAAAAACCTGATCGTTGAATACGTTGATAGTTCTGCGTTAACTGCTCTTAATCCATTTTTCCCATATACTCATCAGTCAAAGAACTACTCTGCTTTGACTTTTTGTGTAAAATCGCTTGCCGCGGAATGCACAGCCACAGCGGGAGTCCAGACCCCTGCAGATTACCTCGGCGAGCTCAAGCAACTTGCACGCCGCAGCGGCAGGGATTTTCCAGATATTCTGAGGGAAATGATGGGACAAATCAGTGAGCATCTGGAAGGAATGGAACAAGATGGTGACTTAGAAGAGGGAGCCTCAGTCCAAATTGTGGAGCCTGCACCATCTCTGCCTGGCCAGCAGGGGTTGTTGTCTGGACACTCCGCAATCCCTGAGACAGCTACCAGCAATCCCTCACCCGACCAACAGGGGTCACTGCCACATCCACAAAGATTTTCACTGTCACAGACTGAAATGAACCCCCCGGAAATACAAAAGGTAGTGGTGGAGCATGTTGTAAAAACAGACACCGTACCTGCATTCAGACTTCGTCCTTTCTCTGGGAAGATTCCCAAACCAGCCAATGAAACTGATTATGAGACCTGGAGATCTCACATTGAACTGCTATTAGCAGATCCAAATGTAGCACCTCTACAGATCACTCGTCGCATCCTTGAAAGTTTGCTACCTCCGGCAGCAGATGTTGTGAAGGGGCTGGGCTCAAACACAATTCCATCCATCTATTTAAAAGTGTTGGATTCTGCTTTCGCCACAGTACAAGATGGAGAGGAGTTGTTTGCTCAATTCCTGAATACATTACAGGATTCAGGTGAGAAACCCTCTGCTTTTTTGCAACGTTTACAACTCTCATTAAACACTGTGATGAAAAGGGGTGGTATCCTGTCTTCAGACTTCAACAAACATTTACTCAAGCAGTTTTGTCGAGGATGCTGGGATAGCGATATCATAAACAAACTATTCAATTCAATTCAATTCAATTTTATTTATATAGCGCCAAATCACAACAAAAGTCGCCAACTACAGTTGGAGAACTTGAGGAGTGATCCCCCATGTTTTGCAGAGTTCCTCCTACTGCTTCGAACTGAGGAGGGTAGACAGCTGGCCAAGGAGAATCTCATGAAGAAGCACCTGACTGCATCCAAGCCTCGCGCCGCTGTTCACTCTCAGAGCACATGTGCTTGTAGCCATTCAGACACCAAGGCTATTAATGAGCTGAAGCAACAGATGCAGAAACTGCAGAGTCAAATGGCTGCTCTTCTCTCACAGAAATCTCAATTCTCCAAGCCAGCACCACCTCAACTCAGATCAGCACAACCAAGACCCAGCAGCAGTGCAACCAGTTCCCGGCCTAGAGCAGGCTACTGCTTTAAATGTGGAGAGGATGGGCACATGTCAGCAGGATGCGCCAACCCTCCAAACCCGACACTGGTTCTGAAAAAGAAGAAACAACTTGAAAAAAGACAGCAGGCTTGGGACAGCAATAACAAATCATCAAACTAGAGGCAGTCTCTGTGGAGGGACAGACGGAGACTGCAGTTAACCCATGTCCCAGTCACAAGCAAAATGGACATTCCATCACACTGCCTACAGGACTCATTGGAACCAGAAGTACAGCACAGGTCACGATTGGAGGGACTGTATTCAACTGCCTGTTAGACACGGGGTCCCAGGTAACCACCATCTCTCACTCCTTCCACCATGATTATCTCTCTGACCAAGAGATACAACCTCTGAAGAATCTCTTGGAGATAGAAGGAGCGAATGGCCAAGCGGTTCCATACCTTGGCTATGTGGAGATGAACGTCACCTTCCCTTCCGACTTCTTGGGTTCCACCACAGCTGTTGATACACTTGCTCTGGTAGTTCCTGATGTCCAATCAGCTCAACAGCCATCAATACTGATTGGCACAAACACTCTGGACTTGGCATATGAGAAAGCATTCTCAGACCAACAACCCTCCTTCCCAGCCCCTCATGGATACAGAACGGTGCTGAAAATTCTTGAGCAACGATACAGACTGGCCAACAGTAATCATCATGGAATCGTCAAGCTGCACACTGACGGACCACAGACCATCCCAGCTGGAAAAACTGTTGCCTTGGAGGGGTTAATTTTCGGACGCTGCCTCCAGGCCGAGAAGGCTGTGTTGGTGGAACATCCGACTTCGTCGCCTCTGCCAGGTGGCTTAATGGTCCCGTCTTGTGTCATGGACTTCCCTTCTCATCAGCCGTACCACTTACCTGTGGTAATCTGCAACCAGTCTGATCATGATGTAACCCTCCCAGCCAAAGCCATCATTGCAGAGATCAGTGCCATTCAGTCCATTCAGTGTCAAGAAAGGAGTCATGACAGTATGCCTCCTAACCCTGTAACTTCTGGATTCAACTTCAACTTTGGTAACTCCCCGATAACACCGGAATGGAAGAGTCGTATTACTGAGGAGTTAAACGCCCTCCATGATGTCTTCGCCAAACACGACCTTGACTTTGGGAAAACCGACAAAGTGAAACAGCAGATCAAGCTCTCTGACCCTACTCCCTTCAAGCAGCGCCCAAGACCAATCCATCCTCAAGATCTGGATGCTGTGCGCCAACACCTGAAGGAGCTGGTTGACTCTGGGGTCATCAGAGAGTCAGACTCACCCTTTGCGTCACCCATTGTCGTGGTGCGAAAGAAGAATGGGAGTGTGCGGCTCTGCATTGATTACCGGAAACTAAATCTGCAGACCATCAAAGATGCATATGCATTGCCAAAGTTGGAGGATACCTTTACAGCTCTCTCTGGATCAGAATGGTTTTCAGTCCTTGACCTTAAATCTGGTTATTATCAGATTGAAATGGAAGAGGCAGACAAGAGCAAAACAGCATTTGTATGTCCACTTGGATTCTATGAGTTCAACAGAATGCCCCAGGGAGTCACAAACGCACCCAGTACCTTCCAACGACTAATGGAAAAGTGCATGGGAGAAATGAACTTGAAAGAAGTCTTGGTCTTCATTGACGACTTGATTATTTTTGCACCAACACTTGAAGAGCATGAGAGGAGACTACTGAAAGTCCTACACCGTCTGAAGGAATTTGGACTCAAGCTCTCAGTTGAAAAGTGCATGTTCTTCCAGAAATCCGTAAAATACCTGGGGCATGTTGTGTCAAAAGACGGTGTGCAGACAGATCCAGATAAAATCGAGACACTTAAGTCCTGGCCGGTTCCGAAGACTCTTAAAGAACTCCGCTCTTTCCTGGGTTTCGCAGGATATTACCGCAGGTTCATCCAAGGCTACTCTAACATCGTCAAACCTTTGCATGACCTTACTGCTGGATATCCTCCATCACAGCGGAAACTCAGAGCCACAATCAAGCGAGACCAATATTTGGATCCTAAGGAACCACTTGCCAGTCGCTGGACTCCAGCATGTCAACAAGCCTTTGACACCATTATCAAAAAACTCACCACAGCACCAGTACTTGCTTTCGCTGATCCCCAGAAGCCTTACCTTCTCCATACAGATGCCAGTTCTGCCGGGCTAGGAGCTATTCTGTACCAGGAGCAACAAGGACAAAACCAGGTGATCGCCTATGCAAGTCGCGGTCTGTCGAGGTGTGAGTCAAAATATCCAGCTCACAAACTGGAATTTCTGGCTCTCAAGTGGGCTGTTACGGAGAAGTTTCACGACTATCTCTATGGCACCAACTTCACTGTCATTACTGACAGCAACCCACTCACCTACCTACTTACCTCTGCTAAATTAGATGCCACCAGTTACCGTTGGCTCTCTGCTCTTTCCACTTTTTCATTCAAAATCATGTACAGATCTGGTAAGCAAAATCTAGATGCTGATGCTCTCTCTCGCCGGCCACATGGAGAACTCACCAATGACCAAATGTCCCAAAAGGAGAGGGAGAGAATTCTTCGATTTACCCAACACCATCTGGATCAGTCTTCCTCAATTTCCATCGATCAGCACACGGTCAAAGCCATTTGTGACCGTCAGCTTGTTTATAGCATGGCTGAAGAGACGTCCACCACCGCACTCATCCAGTCACTAACTGCCCATACCGACAGTTTGCCTGACAGCTTCATCAACGACACCCAGTTTGCATCTCCTGTTGTTTCTCAGCTGACAACTGCTGAAATCGCTGAGAGACAGAGGGAAGACCAGATCCTGAGGCATGTCATATTGCTGCTAGAGACTGGGGAAAGTCCACCTCCCGTCTTGCGGGATGAACTCCCAGAACTGCCCCTTCTACTCCGAGACCAACATCGCATGGAGCTCCAAAACGGCATTCTCGTGAGGAGGCAAGTTGGGGACCAGCTCTATTACCAGCTAGTGTTACCTCAGGAATTCCGGGCTGAAGTACTGTCAGAACTGCATGACAAGATGGGTCATTTGGGCATCGAACGTACTCTTGACCTCGTACGTCGAAGATTCTACTGGCCGAAAATGGCCAATGATGTGTGGAATAAAGTGAAGACATGTGAGAGATGCACCAAACGGAAAGCCTTACCTGAAAGAGCAGCACCCCTGGTGAACATTCGAACTTATCGACCTCTGGAACTGGTTTGCATGGACTTTTTATCACTGGAACCTGACAGGAGCAGAACCAAAGACATCCTTGTAATAACAGATCACTTCACCAAGTACGCTGTCGCTGTCCCCACTCCAAACCAAAAAGCAAAGACTGTCGCCAAATGTCTCTGGGACAATTTCCTGGTTCATTATGGTATCCCAGAAAAGCTCCATAGTGATCAAGGACCAGACTTTGAGTCGCGCACAATAAAAGAACTGTGCAAAATGGCTGGGATTCACAAAATCAGAACTACACCATACCATCCACGAGGTAATCCAGTCGAGCGCTAACAGAACACTCCTGAATATGCTCGGAACACTCACCACTGAAGAGAAAACTCACTGGAAAGATTTTGTTAAGCCCCTAGTCCACGCATACAACTGCACCCGGAGTGATGTTACTGGTTACTCACCCTATGAGCTCATGTTTGGTCGACAACCTCGCCTCCCGATTGACCTGGTCTTTGGACTGCCTGTGGACAACAATCAGCCCACTCATTCACAGTATGTCCAGAACCTAAAGTCAAATCTAGAAAAGAGCTACAAAATTGCCATTGGAAATGCGGAGAAGCTCATGGGAAGAAACAAGAGCCGTTTCGACCAACATATCACCCCCTCCGAACTGGACGTTGGTGACAGGGTGCTGGTACGTAATGTGAAACTCCGAGGCAAACACAAAATCGCAGACAAATGGGAACCAGACATCTATGTGGTGGTAAAAAGAGCAGACAATCTTCCAGTGTACACTCTCCGACCAGAGAACAAATCCAAACCGATTCGTACTCTGCACAGAGATCGGCTCTTGCCATGTGGATTCTTGCCGGATTCCACTGAAACCAACCGAACAACTGTAAAACCAACCGGGAAGTGGTCACTCAACCTTTCTGATGAGGACTGTGCACAACCTCAGTCAGAATATGAGGATGACATAATACCGCATCAATGGTATGATCCTGTCTCAGAGCCTTTGCAATTCACCACTGTCCACCATCTGCCAGAACCTTCATCCACCGTTCCAGCCACTGAAACTTTACCACCTGATATGCCATTCTGTGAACCTGCTACGCTCCCGTTGCCTCCTCTTGAGCCAGCAGAGAGCGAAACTCCTGACTCAGAAACCCCTGTCGAGGAGGAAGCTCCTGATCCTGTGGAATCAGAGGACAGTCTGTCCTCTGCTGAACCTACCAATGATGAATTGCCGACTGAGCCCAGTATGTCCTCTGCTGCTGATCTACCATCTAACTCTGACACCTCCAGCTCTGAACTAGAACCTGTGAGAACATTAACTCGGACCAGGAAACCACCAGACCGGTTACAGTACTCTAAGCTTGGTCAGCCCATCTTGAAGAGCATTCAGGCACTTGTCCATGGCTTAACCACCGCCTTCACTCATGCACTGGAGGATGAAGAGGACCATCTACTTACTGCCACTGAGCAACCGGTCATCCGGAACCAGCCACCATGTACAGGGACGTACATGAGATCGAGGGGGGAACCTGTAACCCATATCAACTACACCCTGTCACATGATTCACGCCAGCTGATTTGAGGTCCCTCTCCTGATTGGCTCCTTCCACGTCGCGGCAACTATGAAAACCTGCTGTGGAGGGATACTTCCGGGTTCGACTCCTGCTGTGGCTGTATGCTTATGGCGTTAAGAACGGTGTTGGAAAACAAAGCGTTTTCTCCCCTAAATTCGTCTATAAAATTGTATCACCTCAGCGGTAAGTGTTCTTAGCATCTACTAATAACAATCTTTTAGTTGTCAGTAACCAGTCGGTCGTTTTCGTGATTAACAAATGACTTTGTTCGGCGGCGTACCCACCGCGAGCAGAACTCCGGTTCAAAAACCGCTGTTTTTGAACACTTATTTACTTTAGCACTTTAATGGGCTTACTTTGAAACAAAGTGCAATTAAATGATTATTGTTATGTGTTGCCTTGAATTCGGCTATGCTGTCTGTTAGACAGTTGTTTTCCTTTATTGTTATTTTTGTATTTGTTATATAAATATATTTTAAAATGTATTTTAGCACATATATTTTTTGGCCATTTTTTGTATATTTTGAAATATATTTCAAAATGTATTTTAAAATATATTTTTTTACCATATGGGGCAGGAAGAAAGCGAAAGTCAGTGGAGGTCCTGGGTTTGTTCCAGAAACAGGTTTAACTGATTTTATGTTAACTTTTTTCAGTGAAGTCTGAGTCTGTTCTTTTGGAATCAAGAATAAAGCTTCTTCAGCAGGTAAATAAAGAGCAGGGCTTCCATGTGAAACCAGAGCAGCTGAAATCTGAATATCTATTATAATCACCAATACTAGAGAGATAGAAAAATAAACGTTAAAATGACTGAAAGTTTGAGTAAGGTTCATTAAGGCAGTATGAGCTTAGATCTTAGTCATTTCAAATTCTTTGGTCATATTTTCTTGATAAATAAAACAGGAACACTAAGCATTAGCTGGTTGCAGATGATATTTTTAAGACTATTAGGAAAAAAAAAACCTTAAGAGGATTCATTCATTTTTATTGTCCTGCCCATCCTTGTTTCTTTGCAATTACCAAAATCCCGCAGTTACACTGTCAAAATCCTTGAAGCACAGAAAGGCTATGAACTTAACAGGTGTTTGTTACAGTTTTTTACACCACCTCATTTGGTATCTTTATATTTAATAACAGGTCACATATGAATCAAATATTTCTGCTGTTCTTTAATGTCAGACTTTAATCAACAAAAACCTCTCAGTAAATGTTTTTCTCCGAACCCTTTGATTGATTTTTCCTCCTTTTATCTCCTCATTTTATTACATTATTTCCTCAGGAATTAATAAAGTATTCTGATTCTGATTAAAAGCACAAGAAAACAATTTTTCATCAGTAATGTTTGATTCATGATACATTATTAAACAAATTACACTCAGTGAGTCTACTGACTTAAACAGCTTTAAAAACACATGTTAGATAATCTGACAGGCTGTTTGTTTTAGACAGAGTTTGATAACATCTTAGTAATCACCTAATCAATAATTAGTTATTAATTAATTCCCCAATTCTTTAAAATTTACAAATATATTTGATCAAAAATAACACATTTAATAAACACTAAATGTACAGTGAAATAATATTTCTACAATGTGATCTCCCCCCTTGATCTTCATGTTGGCTTTAATGAGCTGCTGCTAAATGATAATTTCTCACTGAGTATCACTGCAGAGCACAAGCACTCTTTTTCATTTTAGCAGCAGCAAAATACACTCCAGCTCCTAATGCAGTTCCCACTGCAGCTCCCACTGCAGCTCCTACTGGACCTCCTACAAGTCCAATTGTAGCTCCAACAGCAGCTTCAATACCCAGTGCAGTACCAACTCCAACACCCGCTCCGAGAGCAGTTCCTATAAAAATAGCGATCATTCTGTCTTGAATAAACTTATTATTTCTTTCTGCTGTGTATCTTGCTTCTTCGGGTGTCATATTTGTTTCCTTTATTAGTCGTTCCATCTCTTTCTTTATAGCGTTCTCTGCCTTTGTAAACATCTTATTGGTGTAGCATATTCCTCCATTTCTCTGGACCATGGTTTTGATCTTCTCCAGCAGCTCTTTGACCTGAGCAGGATCTCTGCTTCTGTTGTTAAAAACATGATATCTTCCTCCACACTGATGGACTAAGTCATACAGAGCTGGATTATTGGTAATGATTTCTTCTATGGAAACCATCAGATCATCTACATGTGTGAACAACACCATGGTGTAACGAGCTGCTTCTTCTCCAAACACCTTCTGAAGGATTTTCACCATTTCTTGTTCTTCCTCTTTAAATACTCCTGGATGGACCACAACCAGGAACACGTGAGGACCAGGAGCAGCAAAGGAGATGAATCTAGCAATCTCTTTCTTCACCTTCTGTGCAGTTAGTTCTGTGTCAAACAGACCTGGAGTATCAACTACAGCCAGTTTTTGAAAATCAAATAGAGCTGTTTCCTTCTGACACTCTAATGTCACTGAGGAAGAAGATGATGTTGATCTAAATACATTTCCCTCTAAGATGGTGTTTCCTGTTGCACTCTTCCCAGCTCTGGTTTTTCCCACAAGAACCATTCTGAGGTCTGGTTCCAATTTTTTAAATGCTCTCTCAGCCTCTTTGAACATCTCATTGGTGTAGTATCTTCCTCCATTTTTCTGAACCATGGTCTTGATCTTCTCCAGCAGCTCTCTGACCTGAGCAGGATCTCTGCTTCTGTTGTTAAAAACATGATATCCTCCTCCACAATGACAGATGAAGTCACCGAGAGCTGAATTTCCACTTATTACTTCTTCTATGGTGACTTCATCAGCCTCCAGATTGTCTCCACAGGTGAACAGGACCATAGTGTAACGTGCTGCTTCTTCTCCAAACACATTCTGAATTATTCTGACTGTCCTTTGTTCTTCTTCTGTGAATCTGTTTGCCTGGATCACAACCAGGAACACATGAGGACCAGGAGCAGCAAAGGGGATGGCTCTACTGATCTCTGCCTTTATCTCTTCTTCAGTTTTGTGGGTGTCAAACAGACCTGGAGTATCAACTACAGCCAGGATCTGACCATCAAACTGATCTGTGTTCATCTGACACTTTTCTGTTGCCGTGGTAGAAGATGGTGTAGATCTAAATACTTTTTGTCCTAGGATTGTGTTTCCTGCTGCACTCTTTCCAACACCAGTTTTCCCAACAAGCACAATCCTGAAGTCAGCCTGTCTGAATATTTCACTGGTGTAGTAGCTTCCTCCGTTTCTCTGAACCATGTTGTTGATCTTCGTCAGTAACTCTGTGACCTGAGAGCAGTCACTGCTTCTGTTGTTAAACACATGATATCCTCCTCCACACTGATGGATGAAGTTACCTAGAGCTGGATTATTGCTAATAAATTCATCTATGGTAACACTAGCTGCCTCTAGATCATCTCCACAGGTGAACAAGACCATACTATAACCTGCTGCTTCTTCTCCAAACATCTGCTGAATTTTTCTCACAATTTCATGATCTTCTTCTGTGAAGCTGCCAGCCTGAAACACAACCAGGAACACATGTGGACCAGGAGCAGCAAAGCAGATGCATCTATGGATTTCCCTCCTCACATCCACGTCAGTCAGTCTGTTCTCAAACAGATCTGGAGTAACAACTACAGTCAGGATTTGACCCCCAAACTCTTGTGTTTCCTTCTGAAACTCTGATGATGTTGTTGACTGAAAAACATTCACATTTCCCAAAATAGCATTTCCAATTTTGTTCTTTCCAACTGCAGTTTTTCCAAGAAGCACAATCCTGTACTCTGGTTTATCTGGTTCTTCTGATTCTTCTTGTTGTTCTGGCTCCTCTGGCTCTGCTGAAAAAATATTATGAACATACTGATGATGGTGTAAAAGGCACATTTTACTGTTTTCTTTCTCTAAAATGAACATTTTTCACAGATAAAACTCTGAAAACAAGCAACTGTTAGCTTCCCTCAGTTGTTTTGCCCAAACTCGGAGACATTAAGTCACTGAATAAATAAAGATAAATTCTGATCTCTACAAATTTTCCTGGACAGAGAAACTGCAGGTTTTGGCACTCCTAAATTTTAGGCCTTGATGTTAATGGCTGCAGATGCCAGTTGGCTTAAATGGTGAAAACTGAAGGATAGACTGCCCGCAGGGAGTGGAGGGGAATTAAAAAAAATTATTTATATAACTTTTACACAGAAACTAATATGAACTCTTGTTCTGTGTAGCAGCGTGTCAAATTGAACACATTGTAACCTTGGTTCTGCCCTGATTCTTGCACAAGCAGATTACATATTATGCATCAGTGACAGTTAGTTGGGTGCATTTCGTGGCCGTACTCTGAGTTGTCTTCAGCAGCAGCTGCTTCCTCATCCTGTTTCCTGTTCCTAAGGTCACAGCCTAGGTGACTGTCAGTGGCAAGACATTTTTAAACATTGAAAGAATACAGAAACAGTCAGAGTTTTGTTCAGAGAACTACGTGCGCACGGGTGAGTGATCGGGTGATACTCACCCCGAGGCTTTGTAGTCAGCTTTATTTATACATCGTAGCATTCCCTGTTTTGTCAGGCTGTAACAGACAATCTGGGCATGTATGGGACACAGTGTATATGTGTGTGTGTGTGTGTAGTGTCTATCTCGAGGAAAACAGAAGCCAGTTGGGTCCTGTTTCCAAGGGTGTCTGCAAGAGACTTTCACAGGAGTCAGCGAATACTGCGGGGCTCATGTGTATGTGTGTGAGAAGAAGCAAAAGACAAAACATAAAGATATGTGAACACTATGTGCTTTCCAAGCCTTTCTTAACAGGAGCATATGAGAAAATGAGTAAATGGAGCATTATAAGGAGAGCTGAGTAAATGAAACATTAAAAAGGAAAATGTATCAAAAAGGAAAAACATCATAAAATCACAAAATCCCTTAACATTCCCTGCTGTTGTTCATATATATTTATGTACTTCAACTACTAGTCACTTGCAGAAGCATTTTCAACTAGAGTATCATTTTGTGAAAACGTACATGATCAACTTTAGTGGGTTTACACAGTTTAGTGCTTAGAAATCATCGTCTTCAACTTGTACCTTTTCTCGAGCTTGTTCAACTTGAGATGATGCAATGTAAGCTTGCACTCTTACAGTAAACATTTTGCTTATCATACTCCGAATACAAGGCAGTACACATGTGGAAAATAAGCAAAGTAGCAGAAGGAGCATCCCAACGAATGTTAGTCCTTTAGTGAGCAATGACTTCCATGACCCGCTAAACAGCCATCAAAATGGTGACGGGTTAGTCCTGAGGCCCTCTGTCCCCCTTTAACGGGTGGACCATATGTGAAATGACCTCTGTGTTTGCACAGTTCAGATGCAAGAAAAATTAGATTTACAACCATAACAGCAGTTACAGATGACACTCCCATCACTCCCCAGTTCTCCCACAGCTTTATTTTGGTGCTACCGTTTCCCACTCCCATTTTGGTGCCACCTTATACCTTTCAAATGTACTTAGACTAGAACCTCTGTCTAAGGAGCTTTTAACCTTTATTTTTATTGCTGCATCTACCAGTATCTTCCAGTTGGGTGATTCTCAGCTTCTTTCTTCGACCTCCGGGGTTAGACCACCCTTTAGTCGTTGCACAGATCAGGGGATTATTCTGCCCCGATTTCAAACAAAGATCTGTGTATTCTGGGGTCACCGCCGTGTCCCCCTTTTTGCCAAGAGCCTCTCGAACCTCGTTGGTCTGGTGTTCCTAGATTTTCGCCAACCCCTTCATGGTTATTGCTGTGTTTATGGGATCCATCTTCTCGAGGAGCCCAAACGCCATGACACTTGACCCCAGTTGCTGTTTCGGCAGTCCCTACATCTGTCTCTGCTGTGAAGGTCCTCATATCTCCGTGTCCTCGTCTGGTGTCTGTTCCTCTCTCTGTAAGAGACAGAAAACCAAAACACCTCTCTCCCTAGCCTTGATAATCTAATGTTGTTATCCATTGCTCTTCTAGTGATTCAAATTTGGTTTAGAATATTATGTTCAGAACTCTCTGACCCAGGGACTTATTCTAATCATTATCTATGTGTGTAAGCGTGTTTGCATCCTCTGCACTCAAAGTCAATACCTACAATATATCAGTCCAGACAGTCACGCCGAACGAAGCTTATGACCTTCAAAAGACTGAGTGCTAACTCATTATGAGCACATTTGCAATGTGTTTATGAAAGTGGTTATAACCACTTAGTTTAATCAAGAAATCAAAAACAAAAACAAATTAACCATTTTTTTTCTAACACATTATAAGCTTAAGTTTTACCATACCTAAATTATTAAACACAAATAAAGTCATAAAATGTTCATAAAACCATTGTTTGATGTTAAAACTCAACTTCCCCTGTTTTGACACACTCCCATGTGTCAATTCAACGGAGCTAGAAAATGAAAAGAGAAGGTTAGTGACACCATATCTCAGAACTCAAAATTAGCAACCAAAGGGTTAAATCTGCAGTTCCACACTCTCATGTGAAGCTACCGTCTCCTCTTCAGTCACTCTTATCCTCCTGCTCCTGCAAGAACAAAACAACACAAAGCGAAGCATCCACCCTTCTCTCGCCGGCTGGGTGAATTGTTTGTCAGCATTTACTAATCCTAAAGTTCGTGCAGTCATTGTCTCAGTATCAAGTCAGTCAAAACTTTTAGTCATCAGTCCAGTCACATGCATTCCTTCACACACATTCATACCAGATGTTGCTGATAATGGAGTCTCACGCGCAACCTATTCGAGTATCCATCACCAGCAAGATGACGTCATCATTTTAAAGGAAAACAATACCTTGTTTTTGGACTGGATTGACTCGCTGCAATCCTTTTAGACTCAGGACTTCTCATGTGATCAGTGTCCCCTATAAGTGAATTTCTCTCAAGCCAATTATAATCATGGAGAAGCACACTTTGCAACTGTTCAGTAATAATATTTTATAGCGCTTTAAATTTCAATCTTTCAGGCCTGGTTTAAAGAGCTGATTGTTAAATCATGAACTCACAAAATATCACCATCGGTGGATCACACCTCTCAGATGTTCTTATCTCAGCGCACTGTAACAAAAACGAAAACAGACGTAACCAACAAAATACTAAAAACAACACAAACTAGGGCCCGTTGCAGACATGTCCAAGCATAAAACTATCCCTCTCTCGCTTACGAGAAAGAACACAACCCAAAGCTCACTGATAAAATCAAGCTAGCACTAAACAAAACCAAAAAATCAACCAGAAATTCACAGGAACGTTTTGCCTCCTGCCGGGACAATATTGTGTGGGAATGAGAACCTCAGGTACCGTAGCACCTTTTGTTCCTCCTTGAATTAAATCTCAATCACAGAAAATGCGGTACTTCGACCTAAAACTTACACTATTAATTCATCATTTTCACTCTGTGCCTCTGCTCCTCATCAGGCTGTGTGAAGCACAGCAAAGAATTCAGTCAAGGCCTTGAGCCATAAACAGACATCACGCACAGACATTGTTTTCATAACCAAACTGTTTCAGACCTTACCCCTTAAATCTACATAAATGTACTCTGGGTGACATAAAACACATTTTAAGTAATCAATGGTAATCAATGGCTCCTCATAAAAATTATGTATTGGGATATTTGTGTGCAGCATTTTGCATATCAGCATAAGCATTTGTTAGCAAAGCATTCTTCATTGCGTCAGCGTGTGTGTGTGTGTGCATCACTCTCCGTTGCACAAGCGTGTGCATGTGTATGTGTATGTGTGTGGATCACTTCTCAGTGAATCAGCATTTCAATTTGTGTGCGTGTGTCATTTCTCACTCAAAAAACAAGTGCACATCTGTTCATGTGTGTGTTTCTTTTCATCAGTGTATGTAGATGTGTGTGTTTGTGTGTTTTTGTGTTCATCACTTTCCTGTTCTGGTGTCTTGGGTAAACCACAGCCTGAAGCATCCCCTGGGGTCCTGCCCTCCTCCTTTTCAGTCTATTTGCGACCATTGCTGCTGCTGCTGCTGCTCAAAGTTCTGTCCATCCTGGTTCTGACCCCAATTGGGGCAGTCCTTTCTCCAGTCCATGCTCACTGCAGGTGAAACCTGCATCTTCTTCTGTGTTTTTGTCCATTCTGAGGTGCCTGTTGACCTCAGTTGCTCCTCCTGTCTCTGTCACGCCCATTTTGCTGCCGTGTTGGTCCATCACTGTCCTGCACAGTGTTAATGCAGAGTTATCAAGGTCAGCATTCTTTTGTTCGGCCTTACTTTTCATTCGGGCTTGGCAGGCGTGTCGTCACAGCTCTGTCAGCTGACGCAGTCTGTGAATTTTCCCCCGTGTAGTGAAACGGGCATTAGGTTTAATGCTCTCCGTCTCTGCTGCATGAGATCGCATTCCTGCAGCACTGTTGACATTTTCAGGTTGTTGTTGTGGGTCCAGCTGTTGCAGCATTTGGTCAGGGTCACGTAGAGGGGAGAGCAGGAGTCCAGGTCAGCCTCGGCTTCCAGGGCCGGCAAAGCAGCCTGTAATTAAACATAAAGAGAAAACAAAAACAAAAAACAAAACAAAACAAAACAAAACAAAACAAAACAAAAGTGTACGAACAGGAAAATGATGTTGTGTTGGCTGTGTTACAACGAGAGGGGAGAAACACCAGGCCAGGCCCTGTTTCAGCCTTCTCTCCCCCTTTTTTCCCTTTTTTTTTCTTTCTCACGATATAATCAACTCATAACCCACCAAGTTGACAGGACAACCTGCACATGTTCAAATTCCTAAGATCATGTTTAAAGTCACAAAAGAGAAATTTTCTTTCCGTCAGTGATCACTTGTGTTGTTCAATCATCAGAAAACATCTCACAATTTGACTCTTAACCACTAAATTTGTTGTTTCCTCACTGGTTGGTCATACCAGTCTCTTTATTTTCTTTTTCTTTGAAGTTAAATTGTTGTCCTGCAACCCAGAGGGTTTATTTGTTAGTAATGGATAAACTTCATCATTTAACAACAGGTGTATGTTAATTTTTGCTGTTTTAACTTTGCTGGAAAATCTTCACACGTTCATGAGTGTAAGCTGTTTTTTCATTGCATGTGTGTGCATTTTCAGGCAGGTTAATTTTAACTTTTTCTCAAACTAGGCATTACCTTAAAAGGAGCCTTTCTCTCACATTTCTCTGCTCGTGTGTGTTTTTGTTCCACCTCTTGTTGTGATGCTCCGGACGCCTTCCCAACCTCCACAAGTCTGTTGGCCCCAATTTTGTGTTAAAACTTCTCTTAATTTCTCCTCTAATTCTCTCCTCGCTGCTGTCTGTTTCACAGCTGCTGATTCTTGCTGGATGTGGTTCCCATTACTATAATTTTGTTTCGGCCGCTGTGCTTGTGGGGGCAGTTGGTCCAGGTCCGTAGCTTCCTGTATTAACACACTAAGAGATTTATTTAATATCATTTTCATCATTGTTAAACAGATAAGCAGGCAACACGCCCACCTTGACAGCGCAAACTGCACGCCAGTCTCCCAACACATTCCTCTCTCTGCTTCTCAATAATTATATGTTATATTTTATTTCAATGCTTATATTTTATATTTTATTTCAATAGGACCACTTTATTGATTTATTTATTTATTAATACTGCCAACACACACTGTGAGACGTTCTGGTACTAGAGTCAGAGGAGGTTATTAAGTCAGCCTTCTACCCTGAACTAAATTCAGGGCGGACTTAATTTTACGCGTTGACGCGCAACCTTTCCTCTTTCTCACCATCCAGTACTCACAGGAAAACAGTAGGAGTAGTGCAGGAGCCTAGAGCTCCTATTCAATGAAGCACTTACTCCTCAACAAACATTCAGCAAACAGTTAGCGCGCTTAGAGAAAATCCTATTTTATTTGACACTCTCGCTTCTCTGGCTACCAACCTTTATTTTTAATCCGTCTTACACAGGCGAGCGTGGCTACCAACCTTTTGTTTTTATGCTGCGGATTATGCTGCGGACTAAGCCTCCCAGGGCGTGTTAATCCGTCTTACGCAGGCGAGCGTGAGATATACTGGCTACCAACCCTTTTTTATGTCGCGAAACAGGCCCCCACAGGGCAGGTTGTTTCGTCTTACACGGGCGAGCATATTACATAGGACACGTCTGTCCTTTTCCTTTTCGGTCCACACAGGACCCTTCTATTTCGAGCAGTGTCAAACTAAAATCGATTATTCAACGCAAAGTGTTTCTGGCTGCTTTATATTCACCTTCAATGTTGCGCTGTGTTCTTTTTCCCGGCGTCACCGAGAACCTGGCGTCGTGGACCTGTATAAGACACTGGCCAGTAGGCGAATGTACGACTCTGGGCTTTTCCTCGCTTCGCTAGAAACGGTGGTTGCAGTGCAGGTAGTCACGACGTCAGGATCTGGTGGCTCCGTCTGTGAATAGTTAGATGATACAATAATATCAATAAACTATCCGGCTCGAAGGACCAATTAAATGTCAGTGGCAAGACATTTTTAAACATTGAAAGAATACAGAAACAGTCAGAGTTTTGTTCAGAGAACTACGTGCGCACGGGTGAGTGATCGGGTGATACTCACCCCGAGGCTTTGTAGTCAGCTTTATTTATACATCGTAGCATTCCCTGTTTTGTCAGGCTGTAACAGACAATCTGGGCATGTATGGGACACAGTGTATATGTGTGTGTGTGTGTGTAGTGTCTATCTCGAGGAAAACAGAAGCCAGTTGGGTCCTGTTTCCAAGGGTGTCTGCAAGAGACTTTCACAGGAGTCAGCGAATACTGCGGGGCTCATGTGTATGTGTGTGAGAAGAAGCAAAAGACAAAACATAAAGATATGTGAACACTATGTGCTTTCCAAGCCTTTCTTAACAGGAGCATATGAGAAAATGAGTAAATGGAGCATTATAAGGAGAGCTGAGTAAATGAAACATTAAAAAGGAAAATGTATCAAAAAGGAAAAACATCATAAAATCACAAAATCCCTTAACAGTGACAAACACAACACTCAGCAGTACATTCTGTTCTATCTGCACCCTACGCAGGCATTTTGCAGGTCAGTGATTCTTGAAATAAGGGACAAAACATGTCCGCCAGATAAAACCCAATTTTAAATTTTAAAAATATGAATACAAGTGTTAACCCAACTGACTAAAAGATAAACCAAGGCAATAAATAATAATAATGTACACTTTTATTGATCCCCGTGGGGAAATTCTTCTCTGCATTTAACCCATTCACTCAGCGAAGCAGTGGGCAGCCACCAGTGCAGCGCCTGGGGAGCAGTGTGTGTATACCTTAAAAATCCTTTGTCCAGAAGCAGGTGTGATAATATTAAAATACAGAAAAAAAATTAAAAGTAATGTAAAATTAAACATCATGGCTCTCATCACTAAGTATTTAAGTCAATACCTTATATAATATCAAAATATGACATTGAAAATTTATTTTTGCATATTTTTTGTAAGTGATTAAAATTGTGTCCAGAGTTTTTGTCAACACCATCAGATTTTTTTTAAAAGTACAAAAAAAATCAGGAATTATTGTGGGTAGCTTACACTGTGAGGACCCCTTTACCACTTCCTGTTTGATACACATGCCATAAGGTCACTGCTGTGATAATTTTTTTTTAATTTTAATTTCATTTATGGCATACCTTTCTGATAAAACTCTGTGTCACAACCATAGTGCGTCAACACCAAAGTCGATGTAATCCAAGATTTAATTATTTTATTTTGTAAAAAGAGCTTCATTTAGGTAGATTGTAGAGGCCATAAGCAACTGATGGAAAACAAGATGGCTTCTGTCAGAAAAACATGTGTTATGAGAGAAAGTAGGGTGTTTTGTCAACACCATCAGATGTCAACACCATCAGGATTTTTGTCTGACGGTGTTGACCCTTTTTCTAATGGTGTTGACAAATGCCACAAAAGTGTGCTATTCATCATTTATATTAAGTTATTTTTATTAAAATTTCAGTCATATTACTTCCTGTGTATTTTACTGATATTTCTGCTTTACAGATGTGTCGAATATTATCAAATTTTCCTCATCTTGAATCTCATTGTTTATGTATAAATCATTAATCCTGTAGGAAAATGCTTAGTCCTCTGCATTTAACCCATTCACTCAGTGATGCAGTGGGCAGCTACAAATCCAGGATAGCCGCTGTTCGTTGGATTTGAATGCCCAATCTTCCCATCACGTGGCATCTACTGAGCTTTCTCTGCCCCGAGAGCTGGTCTTTAAGTGATGATGTATGAATCCTGCTTCCGGGCCTAAACTACTCTGTGTTTATTAAGGCTGTTCTGCTGTTAAAATGTTTTAATGGTTTTTATCTTGTTCTGTTTAATCTGAACAAGCCCCTAAAAACAGTCAGTGATCACCGTTGGCCTAACCATCAGAAACACTTGCATTAACTTTTATCAAGCAGAAAAAAGCTAGTGTTCATCCTCCAGCTTCACTGTGTTTATGCTATGCTAACATAGCTGTGTCGCTAGCGATGACCTAGCACATCATTATATACCCGCTAGTCCAAATTCAGTAACCCGACAAAAGTCACTGCTGTTTAGTCTTCATTTATGTTGGAATGTAGGTGGAAACCAGCGAGCCAACTTCTAACTCAGCCACACTGATCATTTTATTAAAGATGAAAGAATTTAGACAGTTTGTAACTCTCAGTGATGCTGCAGAGTTCCTTTGACTTTGGGATCTGCAGCAAAGTTTGGACCTGGAAACAGCTAATGACGTCAGTGGAAAAAGGTTTTTGAAATGCAGTTTATTAAAGTGCAAATGGAAAAAGGTTTTTGAAATGCAGTTTATTAAAGTGCAAATGGAAAAAGGATTTTGAAATGCAGTTTATTAAAGTGCAAATGGAAAAAGGTTTTTGAAATGCAGTTTATTAAAGTGCAAATGGAAAAAGGATTTTGAAATGCAGTTTATTAAAGTGCAAATGGAAAAAGGATTTTGAAATGCAGTTTATTAAAGTGCAAATGGAAAAAGGGTTTTGAAATGCAGTTTATTAAAGTGCAATTGGAAAAAGGGTTTTGAAATGCAGTTTATTAAAGTGCAATTGGAAAAAGGGTTTTGAACTGCAGTTTATTAAAGTGCAAATGGAAAAAGGGTTTTGAAATGCAGTTTATTAAAGTGCAATTGGAAAAAGGGTTTTGAAATGCAGTTTGTTAAAGTGCAATTGGAAAAAGGGTTTTGAAATGCAGTTTGTTAAAGTGCAATTGGAAAAAGGGTTTTGAAATGCAGTTTGTTAAAGTGCAATTGGAAAAAGGGTTTTGAAATGCAGTTTGTTAAAGTGCAATTGGAAAAAGGGTTTTGAAATGCAGTTTTTTAAAGTGCAAATGGAAAAAGGGTTTTGAAATGCAGTTTATTAAAGTGCAATTGGAAAAAGGGTTTTGAAATGCAGTTTGTTAAAGTGCAATTGGAAAAAGGGTTTTGAAATGCAGTTTATTAAAGTGCAATTGGAAAAAGGGTTTTGAAATGCAGTTTATTAAAGTGCAATTGGAAAAAGGGTTTTGAAATGCAGTTTATAAAGTGCAATTGGAAAAAGGTTTTGAAATGCAGTTTATTAAAGTGCAATTGGAAAAAGGGTTTTGAACTGCAGTTTATTAAAGTGCAAATGGAAAAAGGGTTTTGAAATGCAGTTTATTAAAGTGCAAATGGAAAAAGGGTTTGAAATGCAGTTTATTAAAGTGCAATTGGAAAAAGGGTTTTGAACTGCAGTTTATTAAAGTGCAATTGGAAAAAGGGTTTTGAACTGCAGTTTATTAAAGTGCAAATGGAAAAAGGGTTTTGAAATGCAGTTTGTTAAAGTGCAATTGGAAAAAGGGTTTTGAAATGCAGTTTATTAAAGTGCAATTGGAAAAAGGGTTTTGAAATGCAGTTTATTAAAGTGCAATTGGAAAAAGGGTTTTGAACTGCAGTTTATTAAAGTGCAAATGGAAAAAGGGTTTTGAAATGCAGTTTATTAAAGTGCAATTGGAAAAAGGGTTTTGAAATGCAGTTTATTAAAGTGCAATTGGAAAAAGGGTTTTGAAATGCAGTTTATTAAAGTGCAATTGGAAAAAGGGTTTTGAAATGCAGTTTATTAAAGTGCAATTGGAAAAAGGGTTTTGAACTGCAGTTTATTAAAGTGCAAATGGAAAAAGGGTTTTGAAATGCAGTTTATTAAAGTGCAATTGGAAAAAGGGTTTTGAAATGCAGTTTATTAAAGTGCAATTGGAAAAAGGGTTTTGAAATGCAGTTTATTAAAGTGCAATTGGAAAAAGGGTTTTGAAATGCAGTTTATTAAAGTGCAATTGGAAAAAGGGTTTTGAACTGCAGTTTATTAAAGTGCAAATGGAAAAAGGGTTTTGAAATGCAGTTTATTAAAGTGCAATTGGAAAAAGGGTTTTGAACTGCAGTTTATTAAAGTGCAATTGGAAAAAGGGTTTTGAAATGCAGTTTGTTAAAGTGCAAATGGAAAAAGGTTTTTGAAATGCAGTTTGTTAAAGTGCAATTGGAAAAAGGGTTCCAATTGCAAATGGATTGGAACCCTAACTCTAACCCTAACCCAGTTATATGAAAGCAAGAGCGATATGTCGCCACTGTTTTACCATAAATAAATATTATCAATGTAACTAAAGATAATGCAGCATTCGATTCTTTTATTGATTTCATACAGATACATACAGGTCATTTCCTAAAAAAAGGGAAATGTACTATTAATCATTCTATTACATGTAGTAGATCATGTCAGATGTAATTCATATTTTAGAGTAGTAATAGTAAATTACTACGTGCAATCAAGATGAGAGACCACGGCTATAAAAGCGAAGGTGGATTTGGGAAGTCTGTCGCAGCCATGTCCTGTCCGTTTGTACGCGAGCAAGGAAGGTGCAAGATTGATAAGGAGAGTTTTCAGAATTTAGCGTATATTGCGGGATAGACAGGATCCTTTAGCTCAGCGCGACGGTGTGCTCATAGAGAGATATCGATTCTCCCGTGAGGGTATTATTTACTTTCTCTCTCTCTCTCTCTCTCTCTCTCTCTCTCTCTCTATATATATATATATATATATATATATATATATATATATATATATATATATATATATAGCTAGCAGGCAAGGCATACATGGAACGCCATAACCAAGTGGCCGGCATAGTGTACAGGAACATCTGTGCCGAGTATAACCTGGAAGTCCCAAGGTCAAAATGGGAGACGCCCCCAAGGGTGATGGAGAATGACCGAGCTAAGATCCTGTGGGACTTCCAGATACAGACGGACAAAATGGTGGTGGCTAACCAACCGGACATAGTGGTGGTAGACAAACAGAAGAAGACGGCTGTAGTGATCGATGTAGCGGTTCCGAATGACAGCAATATCAGGAAGAAGGAACACGAGAAGCTGGAGAAATACCAAGGGCTCAGAGAAGAGCTCGAGAGGATGTGGAGGGTGAAGGTAACTGTGGTCCCCGTGGTAATCGGAGCACTAGGTGCGGTGACTCCCAAGCTAGGCGAGTGGCTCCAGCAGATCCCGGGAACAACATCGGAGATCTCTGTCCAGAAGAGCGCAGTCCTGGGAACAGCTAAGATACTGCGCAGGACCCTCAAGCTCCCAGGCCTCTGGTAGAGGACCCGAGCTTGAAGGATAAACCGCCCGCAGGGGCGTGCTGGGTGTTTTTTTTTTTTATATATATATATATATATATATATATATATGTATATATATGTATATGTATATATATGTATACATATATATATATATATATATATATGTATGTGGAGTGTCCGAGTATCACCTGGAATGCAGCACTTCTTCCTCTGTGAAGTGCTGCATTCAGGTGACCTGGAATGCAGCACTTCTTCCTCTGTGAAGTGCTGCATTCAGGTGATCCTCGGACACTCCACAATCTGTCTTCACACAAGCATCATTTTGTGTTCAGACAGTAACTGATGCTTGAATTATTTCTACAGGCAAGTTCAGGTGTGAATGAACAAACACCCACCTGTCATTATTACTATGGTCTGTGCAACATGCTGTCCATTCACTCAAATAATAAAAATCTTATGTGCTGCGTTCAAGACTCCAGCCTCTCTGACTGTTACTGAACACACAGCACAGCCACAGACACTGCGGAAAAGCTGAAAATAGAAAGAAATGAAAAAAAAGAGTGAAATTGAGTCCTGTGATTGGTCAGAATGTTTGTGACAGGCAGTCATTGGTGAGGGAGACGGACTCTGGCCCATCAGTGCCACCCACATACGCCTCTCCGGATTTTTCCTTTTTTCCGAAACTTCGCATTTATGACTGATGCTGATCATCTCTCCGTGAAGCTCCGTGCAAAGGTAATGTTTTTCAGTGTGTAATGTTTTCCTGGCTAACATCAGCTGTGTGCAGCTTAGTTCCAGTACAAACAGCACAAATCTCACGCTCCATAGCGGTAACCTTGGCCGCTGTACGTGACGCAGAAACAGACGTTTCTGCGACAAACTGGAAACATGCTGTGATTTGGCTTATAAAGGAAATTTCCTTCTCTGGTCACTCTGGCCGCTTTAATTTTATTTAAAAAAAAAGTTTCGAGACTGAGTTAGTCTCGGTGTTTGAGGCTCCTTCCTCTGATGCTCGTTTGGTAACCTCGGATCATCTCATGAATAAAAGCAGATGAAATGTTGGTTACACATTGAGCACACTGCGTAAAAACACTGCGGTCAACTGAGCCCTCACTTACGAAGTCTCAGTCAAGGTAGCCGCACCGCCAACTGCACCTAAAATTTTGTTGCACTATTCTTACGCATATTTCGGGACGGGTGCCGACTGGCTTAGAAACACAGTCTTCTGTATCCTGTATCCTGTCATTGTTCTTTTACTGCTGTATATATATGTGTGTATATATGTGTGTGTGTGTGTATGTACATATATGTAGATAGATAGATAGATAGATACAAACATACAGTACAGTACTGTACTTTGAATATTATCATCTCTAAAATCAGATTACAGGATAACTGTAAGAGGTGACAGAGCTATGTCACTGCATTCTGACTCTAGGGCATCTCCACTACTTACCCTGTGATCCACAGCCCAAATTACAGTACCGTTTCTGAGAGAAATATAGGTTAATTCATATCAGAATAAAAAACAAAAAAAGAATAAATCCAAGTATTTATTTAACAACAGGAATTATGTTTCCATAAAAAATTTAAATTTTCAAAACTTCTTTAATCTGAAAATATTTTCCCACACCACGTCAAGCAATAACTTTAGTTTAATTTCAACTCCCCTTTAATGGGAAGAAACCTCGGATACAACTAGCCTGATGGAGGGGCAGCCATGTACAGCGACCAGTCGTGGTGAGAGATTACTGTACTGCCTCTGCTATGGTTGGGCAGTCAGCTAACCTCCTTCCCCACATCAAGACTGTGACGACACGATTCCTGGTTCACACGTTTATTAATACAGGGAAAGGTGAAACTGTAACAAAAAGTACAAGGCATAATCACTGTACTTATTCACCATGTACATATATAACGATGGAAATATATTAACCTAGTTTTTTTTTAATATACAGTGGGATACTAAAGTTTGGGCAACCTTGTTAATAGTCATTATTTTCCTGTATAAATCGTTGGTTGTTACAATAAAAATGTCAGTTAAATATATCATATAGGAGACACACAGTGATATTTGAGAAGTGAAATGATGTTTATTGGATTTACAGAAAGTGTGCAATAATTGTTTAAACAGAATCAGACAGGTGCATAAATTTGGGCACTGTTGTCATTTTATTGATTTAAAACCTTTAGAACTAATTATTGGAACTCAAATTGGCTTGGTAAGCTCAGTGACCCCTGACCTACATACACAGGTGAATCCAATAATGAGAAAGAGTATTTAAGGGGGTCAATTGTAAGTGTCCCTCCTCTTTTAATTTTCTCTGAAGAGTAGCAACATGGGGGTCTCAAAACAACTCTTTAATGACCTGAAGACAAAGATTGTTCACCATCATGGTTTAGGGGAAGGACACAGAAAGCTGTCTCAGAGATTTAAGCTGTCTGTTTCCACAGTTAGGAACATATTGAGAAAATGGAAGACCACAGGCTCAGTTCAAGTTAAGGCTCGAAGTGGCAGACCAAGAAAACTCTCGGATAGACAGAAGCGACGTATGGTGAGAACAGTCAGAGTCAACCCACAGACCAGCACCAAAGACCTACAACATCATCTTGCAGCAGATGGAGTCACTGTGCATCATTCAACCATTCGGTGCACTTTACACAAGGAGATGCTGTATGCGAGAGTGATGCAGAGGAAGCCTTTTCTCCGCCCACAGCACAAACAGAGCCGCTTGAGGTATGCTAAAGCACATTTGGACAAGCCAGCTTCATTCTGGAATAAGGTGCTGTGGACTGATGAAACTAAAATTTAGTTATTTGGGCATAACAAGGGGCGTTATGCATGGAGGAAAAAAGAACACAGCATTCCAAGAAAAACACCTGCTACCTACAGTAAAATATGGTGGTGGTTCCATCACGCTGTGGGGCTGTGTGGCCAGTGCAGGGACTGGGAATCTTGTCAAAGTTGAGGGACACATGGAGTCCACTCAGTATCAGCAGATTCTGGAGACCAATGTCCAGGAATCAGTGACAAAGCTGAAGCTGCGCCGGGGCTGGATCTTTCAACAAGACAACGACCCGAAGCACTGCTCAAAATCCACTGAGGCATTCGTGCAGAGGAACAAGTACAACATTCTGGAATGACCATCTCAGTCCCAGACCTGAATATTATTGAAAATCTGTGGTGTGAGTTAAAGAGAGCTGTCCATGTTCGGAAGCCATCAAACCTGAATGAACTAGAGATGTTTTGTAAAGAGGAATGGTCCAAAATACCTTCAACCACAATCCAGACTCTCATTGGAACCTACAGGAAGCGTTTAGAGGCTGGAATTTCTGCAAAAGGCGGATCTACTAAATATTGATTTCATTTCTTTTTTTGTGGTGCCCAAATTTATGCACCTGCCTGATTTTGCTTAAACAATTATTGCACACTTTCTGTAAATGTATGATTTATGAGGATGCTGCTGGATTTATCTAGCTAGGGCCACCATGCTGCACATGCCTTCTCCTTAATTCACAGACTTACTTCCTGTTTACTATTAAATCCAGTTCTTTGTATTCTTGAATGGCCAAGAAAGACACGGCTCAAAGTGGTCTAACTTAAAAAATGATCTTTAATTTTACATATTCCGGAATATGGAGAATGAGCAGGCACACAGACGCGCCAGCCCAAGTCTCCAGCACAAACAGGAAGCCTGGTTATTTATATACTTCTTCTCGACGTCACACACGCTTTAAGTTTTGATCAAACACTCTACTTAGTTTCACTTTCTGCCTGCAGCCCCTATTTTCTGCAAAAGCATGCAGTTTCCTGTCAGCCTGAACACTGAAGTCTGGGCCTCTCATAAAACAATCTAATCAGCAAATAAGCATTAAGAATATATATTTATTCCTTAACATTACTGACGACATCATGTCCCATTACCGACTACAGGTTTTAAGGTGGCACCAGAGAGTTACAATTGCATATTTAACATTTACCAAATCTAAGAAAACATTCTACCTTAAAATAACTTTCTGTATCAGAACATTTACATTTCTTAGATTACAGACTATACGGTTCTCATAAATTATTAGTCATTCTTTGTCACCACAGAAATGAAAAGGAATTTCAAAAAGGGAATATTTAAATAATATGCTCAATGCAAGAATGTTATCAATAATGTATTTTACACGTGTTCCTCAAAACACCAATAATAACTATATAAAAATAAACAAGTGTCTTTCACTGCAGATGGCATTAGGTTAGACAAAGTACACTCTTCCACTCTGTGTTCTGTCCATTGATGAGCTGTGCCTTTTTCTTGTCCAGGCATTCATTAATGAAGTTTTGAAAATTTCAATTTTTTATGGAAACATAATTCCTGTTGTTAAATAAATACTTGGATTTATTCTTTTCTGTTTTTTATTCTGAAATGGATTAACCTATATTTCTCTCAGAAACGGTACTGTAATTTTGGCTGTGGGGCGGAGGTTGAAGATTGGAGGTGACACAGAGTCAGAATCCAGTGAAAGATCTCTTTCACCTCTTACAGTTTTCTTGTAAAATGAGCTCAAACATAAGAATATTGAAAGTACAGTACTGTAAATTGTGCATAGTTTACTATTAACTTTCTCTGAAACCGTACAGTAATTTGGGCTGTGGATCACAGGTTAAGCAGTGGAGATGCCCTAGAGCAGGGGTGTCAAACGTACGGCCCGCGGGCCGGATCAGGCCCCCAAACGGGTTTAATCCAGCCCATGAGATGATTTTTGTAAAGTATAAAAATGAGCTGCAATTTTTCAATAAAGAAACTGCTGTTCCAATTGTGTCCATTCGATGGCGCAATAGCAATTGTGAGCTACTTTGTTTTGCCGGCGAAATTTAAACCTGATGTGCTTTGGCACCCTCATTGCCCCAATATGTCTCTGTCAAAAAAGAGAAAAGTGGATGCAGAGTGCAGAGTGTTCCAAGAAAAATGGTCATCCTCCTATTTATTCACAGAAGTGAATGGGAAAGCTGTATGTTTGGTGTGTTCCCAGCATGTTGCAGTGCTGAAAGAATATAACCTCTGTCGCCACTATGTGAGTCTTCATGCTGACAAATATGACAACTTTCAAGGACAGCGGAGATGAGAGAAGGTGAATGAACTGTTGGCGGGTCTGAAGAAACAGCAGTCTGTGTTTACTCACAGCCGAGACATCAGTGACGCTGCAGTGAAAGCTAGCTACCTCATTGCTAACGAAATTGCACTAGCTTCAAAACCATTTAGTGAGGGTGAATTTGTAAAAACATGTATGATGAAGGCATCGGAGATTGTGTGCCCTGAAAAGCGCCAGGCCTTTGCAAATATCAGCCTGACAAGAAACACAGTTGCCGACAGGATTTCTGATCTTTCAGCGGATTTGGACAGCCAGTTGAAGCAAAAAGTAAAGTTATTTATTGATGCAATTGATGAACGCACGGACATTACAGATGTTGCACAACTGGCAATTTTCATCCGCGGAGTTGATGACACATTGACCGTCACCGAGGAGTTCGTGGAGTTAGTACCGATGACATATACAATGACCGCAGCTGATATTTTCACCGCACTCATCGGCGCGCTGGACAGGGTCGGAGTGGACTGGTCCCGCGCTGTCAGCCTGGCTACAGATGGTGCGCCCTCAATGATCGGGAAGAAAGCAGGTGTTGTAAAAAAGTTCAGAGATACAGTGCAATCTGCAAATGGAGGACGTGATTTTGGGACTTTTCACTGTATTTTGCACCAGGAGGCTTTGTGTTGCAAGTCACTGAAAATGGATAACGTCATGAAGGTGGTCATCCACACTGTTAATTTCATCCGATCCAGAAGCCTCAATCACCGTCAGTTTGACAGTCTCCTCAGAGAGAAAGACCACATCTACGGCCTGCCATACCACGCTGAGGTAAGATGGTTGAGCCGAGGTGCTGTGCTGAGGCGTTTCTTTGATTTACGAGAAGAAATTGAACAGTTTATGGAAGAAAAGGGCAAACCAGTGTTAGAATTTCATTCCGCAGAATGGATGCAGGACCTTGCATTTATGGTGGATGTTACAGAGCACCTGAATAACCTGAACACACAGCTGCAAGGACGCAACAAAGTTGTCACGCAGTATTATGACAGCATACGTTCTTTCAAGTTGAAGCTGTTCTTGTGGGAGACGCAGCTCGCTGGCGGTGATGCAGCTCACTTCCCCTGTCTGAAAAATGTGTGTACGATCCAAAGTGTGGCAGATATGAAGCGGTTCAAAGATAAAATAACGGGACTGTTACTAGAGTTTGAGCAACGATTTCAGATTTTTGGTGAACTGGAGAAAGACTTCAAAGTTTTTTGCTCGCCGTTCACCGTGAAACCCTTTGTTCTGCCCGTCAGGTTCCAACTTGAAATAATAGACTTGCAGTGTGACTCGGATTTGAAGGGCAAATTTGCCGCAGCTGACTTGAAAACAGTCTATCAGAATCTCTTGCCGGGTTACCCCAACTTGACAGCCCTTGCTGCAAAACTGTTGTGCATGTTCGGAACCATGTATCTTTGTGAGCAAGTTTTCTTTGTAATGAGCATAAATAAAACAAAACTGCGCTCAAGGCTCACGCACATGCACTTGAATCACATCCTGAAGTTAGCTGCTGCTCAGGATGTGAAGCCTGATATTGATGAGCTGGTGAAAGCTAAAAGATGCCAGGTATCAGGAGTCAAATAAACTATGCAACCCCACTGAAAGTGCTGCATGAGACACCCTGATGTAGTTCTGTGATCTGTGATATACTTCTGTAAATCACTGAGACACTGTGTGCTTGTGTGTTCTTTGTCCTCAGAATTTTCAAATAACTTGAGGTGTTTTATGATTAATAGCTATGTTGTGCCTGTACTATTTTGAACATACTGTCCACAGGCTCTAGCTTTATTTTTACGTTGATCGTATTAAAACAAAGAAAACAATCTGAAGTTGTTGTTTTTAAGTTATATATACAATGATTTTACCAGTCCAGCCCACTTGAGAATAGACTTTTCTCCATGTGGCCCCTGAACTAAAATGAGTTTGACACCCCTGCCCTAGAGTCAGAATGCAGTGAGATGACTGTGTCACCTCTTACAGTTTTCCTGTAATCTGAGCTCAAAGATGAGAATATTGAAAGTACAGTACAGTCATTTGGGTGAATTTTACTATTAATTTTCTCTGAAACCGTACTGTAATTTGGGCTGTGGATCACAGGGTGAAAAGTGGAGATGGCCCAAAACTGGGAGTGCATTGTGAAGTAAAATAGTGAATAATGGCAGGACACAGAAGACTGTGTTTCTAAGCCAGTCGGCACCCACAACGTAATATGCGTAAGAATAGTGCAACAACGTTTTAGGTGCGGCTGGCGGTGCGGCTAGCTTGACTGTGATTTTGCAAGTGAGGGCTCACTTGACCGCAGTGTAAAACACGACATGAAATTCAGAATCTAAAAAATCCGAACTGACCGTGTAGCTACAGATACACAGGACGTGCAGTGTTACCAAAAATAAATCCTGCAAAATCACACCGTGAAAAAAACAAAACAAACAGTTGACATGAAGCAATGATGAGCTGATCCTAACGTTTCTGAATGAGAAACAACTGTAATGACGGTGGCAATGAGTAACCATGGCGACACAGGAACGCTCTGTGTCTCCTCTGAAGCTGTCATGAGTCCAGGTAAAAGAGCTCAGGTCATTGAACACTCATTGGTTTCTTTTTCCAACAAAGAGAGCAGAACGCAGAGGAGAATTGGCTGGTAAAGGTTGAATATTGAACTAAATACTGGCAGCATTCAGTCTCAAAATTTGTAAACTGATGAAAGCTGTGTCTCAGATAGATGTTAGTCCAACACATCAGACTCTGCAGCACTCAGTTGATGTGCACTAGTGATGTGTCGGTCGCGAACGAAGTGGCTCTTAGAGCCGGATCTTTGACGTGAACGCCGCGAGCCGGCTCCTTATCGCAAGCCCTGTGTTTTGCGCTGGGCAGAGGGGGAAGGGGCGGTAGTTACACTCTCAGTAGCACAGGAACAGAGCGGGAGGGAGAGACAGAGAAAGAGAGCCAGGGACAACAACGTCACATTAGAAAGGTATAGTAATCATCCACAACTATTTTCAGTTGCGGATGATAAAGGATTCAGAAAGTTTATTCATGCAGGCCCATATGACAGAGAATATTCATCTTCTTTTTCATATCTTAATTTATATTTAATTGTGCTGTGGTTTGCAGTGTTTGTGTTGTTTCATTTTAAATTTAAAAGGAAAAAGCTGAAAATTTAAATAGTTAAAAGTTGAACTGTGAATAGTTGTTTTTTGTATTATATGATTTATTTATTACATTTTATGTGGAGTGAATAAATAAAAGTATATTTACGGTGGCCACTAGAGACAAAACACGTAAAAACTCCAAAACACGTACAAAACACAACAGAAGTGCTCCAGAATGCTAGGCCAAGCGTTGAGCTTTTGTTCATAGAGGCTACACAAGCCAGCAAGTACCAACGACCGGATTTGGTGTGTGGTAGTAACAGGTAAATGAACATTTTTTTTAATTATTTGAATATATATGAGTGCTTGTGTATAAATACACAAACAATACACATATGCTTTCAATTGTGTAATTTAAGTGATCTAGGTAGCTCTGTTTTGGAAGTTCAGTTAACGCTAGAAATGTGTTTTGGAGTTTGTACGTGTTTTGTCTCTAGGGGCCACCACATATATTTATATATAAACATATAAATAAAACCACTTTTTTTTACATTAGTAATTCCTTTTGTGCATAATTTTATATTATTGTTAATAATAAATTAATTAAAGCAACAAAACAGCCTGAAGAGCCGGTTCGGAGCCGAAAGAGCCGGCTCTTTTTAGTGAGCCGAGCTGAAAGAGCCGGTTCTCTAAAAAGAGCCGGAAATCCCATCACTAATGTGCACATGAATGATTTGTGTTTCCTCTGCAGGTGAAGGTAGAAAGTGTGTGTGAGCTGATGTGAATTGAGCAGCATGGATCAGTGTGAGGACAGAGAGGAGGGAGTCCCTCCCTCTAAAAGCACTCTGTGTGGGGAACATGAGAGCCAGACCAAAGCTCAGAGGTGAGATGACCATCTCTAACTGTCCATGACTCTTCTCCATGTCACAGCTCAGCACTCACATCACTGCTCCATCATTATTCACAGGAACCAACCTGGACCTCCACCCAGCTCTGTGTCCTTACAGAGTGACGCGTCCAATCATCGAGGCATTGATTTTAAAGACCAGCCTGTGTCTGCTGCAGAGAGGTGAGCTGTTGGTAACATGAACTCTTTGATTTAACTGCTTGATGTTGTTGGATATAAACTGCAGTGCAAACACGTCATTCCCTTGATGCCATTTAAACTGTCTCTTAAAAACAAGCCTTTGGTTTCTAAACAACTGAAAATCCACTTCAGCAAACAGGAAGTGATGCTTGTGCTCATGTTTTCTTTCATCAGTCATGTTGTGCTGTATGTTGGAGGAAGTTAGAGGGGGTAACACTAATTTTGATGCAGAGATTTCACTTTTGCTCATTAAACTCAGAGCATCAAAATGACTCAAACACGGGGTATTATTTTAACTTCTACAAAGTAAAGTCACTCTCCTCTTTTCTAAAACTCAAACTGTAATCTGCTAAAATGTAGAAAAGAAAGTTTCCTCTCTGACTTTGTGCCTTTTGGAGATCAGTTCATCTTCAGCTCACTGAACTGTTGACAGAAAGTGAAATTTTAACCTTTTCCATGTATATGTTTGGAGGCTTTATGCATCCATCTGTCCCCACAGGCTGTCCTGTTTGACTTGCTGAGTGTAGTTAGCTGGTGGCTGCTGCAGGGACCAGCATCACTCTGTTATTTTGTGTCCTGACCCTGGTTTGGCCCTTAGTGTGATGATGAAGTCCACTGCAGATAAACAGCTCAAAGTTAGCCAAAGTTTTAAGGTAAACAGGAAACTGAGAAAGTTCTAGAGTAAGATGCCCGATGTGTCAAACCGCTGTCAAAGACAGCATATGGTAGTCATGACAACCTCTGTTAAGCTGGTTTGTGTATGTGAGCTTTAGATCAAAGCATTTGGTGATTTAGTATTTGGTTGGCTAGTGTGTTTGTGCTACATTGATTGAATAAGGTGAGTCTTTCTTTTGAGCTGTTGTCACGGTGATTAATTTGGACAGGTCTTTGAAAGATGCGGACACCAGCATGCTCCTTGTATTCAGAGTAATATAACCCTTTAAACCCTAACCCGTCACCGGTGATTTCTAGCAAGCGTGGGCAACTCCAGGCCTCGAGAGCCGGTGTCCTGCAGGTTTTAGATCGCACCCTGGGTCAACACACCCAAATCCAATGACTAGTTCATTACCAGGCCTCTGGAGAACTTCAAGACATGTTCAGGAGGTAATTTAGCCATTTAAATCAGTTGTGTTAGATCAAGAATGCATCTAAAACCTGCAGGACACTGGCCCTTGAGGCCTGGGGTTGCCCACCCCTGGTTTATAGGGTAAATTTGGTTAGGGTTTAAAGGGATAATGTCTGTCTCTTCTCGCGTTGGAGGGGCCAGGCTTTTCACTCTTCCAAGCTAGGGCATGTGGGGTCTCTATATTGGTTAGGCAGGACATTCCCTTTGAGGCCAACAATGTTGTAGCAGACAAATATGGCGAATATGTCATAGTCATAGGAAAACTGTATAACAGTCTTGTCGTCCTAGTATATGTGTACGCTCCTGATACAGATGACCAGAATTTCTTTAAACAAGTATTCTCCTCTTTATCTGACTTAAATATCTACTCTCTTTTTCTGGGAGGTGATTTTAACTGTTGGTTAGACCCAGCCTTGGATCGCTCATCCACTAAGAGTAATGTTCTAAACAAATCTGCATATGTCATTCAAACTTTTCTATCAGAATATGGAATGTGTGATGTTTGGCGTACCCTAAATCCTTATGAAGAGATTACTCCTATTTCTCACATGTATACCATACAAACTCCTCAAGATGGGTGCTGACCATGGTGGCCATTTAGAAGTCGGACATCGTGGATACAACTTTTGTTTTTTCAATAGGAAGAGGGCCATGTGACACATCAAACTTATTGGTAATGTCACAAGAAAAACAATGGTGTGCTTGGTTTTAATGTAAATTTCAATGTAACTTTATTCTTTCATGAGTTATTTACAAGTTTCTGACCACTTATAAAATGTGTTCAATGTGCTGCCCATTGTGTTGGATTGTCAATGCAACCCTCTTCTCCCACTCTTCACACACTGATAGCAACACCACAGGAGAAATGCCAGCACAGGCATCCAGTATCCGTAGTTTCAGGTGCTGCACATCTCGTATCTTCACACCATGGACAATTGCCTTCAGACGACCCCAAAGATAAAAGTCTAAGGGGGTCAGATCGGGAGACCTTGGGGGCCATTCAACTGGCCCAACACGACCAATCCACTTTCCAGGAAACTGTTCATCTAGGAATGCTTGGACCTGGCACCCATAATGTGGTGGTGCACCATCTTGCTGGAAAAACTCAGGGAACGTGCCAGCTTCAGTAAATAAAGAGGGAAACACATCATCATGTAGCAATTTCAAATATCCAGTGGCCTTGAGGTTTCCATTGATGAAGAATGGACCCACTATCGCTGTACCCCATATACCACACCAAACCATCGCTTTTGTTGTTCCAACAGTCTTGGAGGGATCCATCCAATGTGAGTTAGTGTCAGACCAATAGCGGTGGTTTTGTTTGTTAACTTCACCATTCACATAAAAGCTTGCCTCATCACTGAACAAAATCTTCTGCGTGAACTGAGGGTCCTGTTCCAATTTTTGTTTTGCCCATTCTGCAAATTCTGTGCGCCGATCTGGGTCATCCTCGTTGAGATGCTGCGGTAGCTGGAGTTTGTAAGGGTGCCATTTGTGAGTAGCTAATATCCGCCGAAGGGGTGTTCGACTAATGCCACTCTCCAGTGACATGCGGCAAGTGCTACGCTGTGGGCTCTTGCTGAATGAAGCTAGGCCAGCTACTGATGTTTCTTCATTAGTGACAATTTTCTTGCATCCACATTTTGGCAAATCCAACACTGAACCAGTTTCACGAAACTTAGCAAGCAGTTTGCTAACTGTAGCATGGGAGATGGGTGGTCTCGTACGGTGTCTTGCATTGAAATCTGCTGCAATGACCCGGTTACTGCGTTCACCAGATATCAACACAATTTCGATCTGCTCCTCACGTGTTAACCTCTTCGACATGTCAATGGCTGTTAACAAAGAGAAACTTGCAAATAACTCATGAAAGAATTAATTTACATTGAAACCAAGCACACCATTGTTTTTCTTGTGACATTACCAATAAGTTTGATGTGTCACATGGCCCTCTTCCTATTGAAAAAACAAAAGTTGTATCCAAGATGGCCGACTTCTAAATGGCCACCATGGTCACTGTTGGGTCTAAACTTGGACCCCGCTGACCCCGGGACTTATTCCCGTGAAGGACAAAAAAAGCAAGGCAACAGCGGTCGATCGATTTACTTGCGCAAGGGAGGCCTCGTTGGTATCTCAGGAACGCACTTCGAATCCTACCACAAAATGACCCAGACTCCGGCCTCCACTCACTGCCTTTTATTGGAAAAAACAGTTACAATACACAATAGTTTTACACAAATACCTCCCCTCATAAAACCCCCCTTGGTTACAAAGACAAGGCACTGTATGTGTGTGTGAGTGTGTGTGAGCCTCTCGAGGTTCCCCCCGGAACCTCGAGAGGCTGGGGAGGGGGACAAAGGAATTCCTTTGATCACAGAGTTGAAACAATGTAGAGACGGTAAGCATAAAAATGACAACATTTTACAATTCACTTTAACAGTCACCACCCATCTTGAGGAGTTTGGCCCCTCACATGTACTGATGTGCCACAAACAGCACTTTAATATCACCAACCATTCCCATGTTATTACGGTGTATCCATATAAATGGCCCACCCTGTATAAAACAGTAACCGAAAGGGGAATAGGCTGAAGCCTTGTTGCTTATAATTATCCTATCCTTTACCCACATAGGAATAATCAAATCCTTAACCAAGAAAATAAATAGCATTGATAAATAAGTTAAGTTAACAGTTTGAAAAGAAATCAATGATACATCAAGAAATTAAATCAACACAAAGTTATTCATCAAACCAAATTTCTATAACCTTGTATGATACAAATTTTTTAATTCTTCCTGAAAAATGACAAAGAAAAACACATCTTTAGTTCATCATTAAGTCCATTCCATAATTTCACTCCCAAAACTGACACACATCTATACTTAACATTGGTTCTCACTTTAGGTATTTCAAACACATAAGACCCCAAATCATATTTTCCATCTCTTAGTTTAAACATACTTAAAGGCAAGGATCATCTATGTTAAAATTCATGGACATTATACATTTTAAAACTTTAGAAATGATATATCGAGTGATGAAGAAGAATGCTCAAATTTGTATTTTGTTTGCCTTATATGACATATTGTGCGGAAATTTGGGGGAACACATACAAACCATATTTGGATTAAATTTTCAAATTGCAAAAAAGAGCTATTAGAATAATAAATAAAGTTGGATATAGGGAGTCCACCAACCAGTTTTTTGTAGTATATGTCTTGATGCATTCTCAATCATCCAGGAAAGTAAATCTCCAAGGCAAGGAGAAAGGCAAGTATACAATAAATAAAGGCAGTTCTTATTCAAAGAATCTCATGTTTTATAAAGAACTGAAATAGACTTGGATAATTTCCATTTCACATGTCCTATGTGGGGCTTCCAACAAAGTTCATCATCAATAATTACTCCTAAAAATTTTGTCTCATATACTCTTTCAATTTCAACATTATTTAAATTCAATTTTACTTTAATATTACTTTTACTACCTCCAAATAACAGAAATTTTGTTTTACTTTCATTCAATGATAGTCTATAAAATAAAAACCATCTATTTAAATTCATGAGTTCTGTTTCCAGTGTTTTCAGTAATTTCTTTATGTCCTTTCCAGAGCAAAATAAGTTTGTGTCATCAGCAAACATCACATATTTTAAAGTATCACTGGCTGTACAAATATCATTTATATAAAGTCAAAATAACTTAGGTCCCAAAACAGATCTTTGCGGAACTCCACAAGTCACTTTTCTAAGTTTAGATTTCATGTTATTAATACTCACATATTGGAACCTATTGGATTTTTTACTCTTGAATTCACTCACCACTTCTACAATGTCACTCTCACAGACTCCACCAGGAAACATTGAGTTACATTTACAAAAAGTAGAATATACTTTATCATCATTTCCTCCTGGTACAGAAATCTCTTTTGCCAAGTTGGGACCTACATTAACAAAGTGATCATTAAATTCATTAACTATGCTCTCAATATTCTCATTCACTACATTACCTCTTTTTTTTTTGCCTGTCCCATTTGGTTCTTTAGTCGTCAGAATTTTTGTCTGAAGACCAACAAAGATACCCAATGGATTTACTTTGCCAAATGGATCATCACGGCCTTGCCGTATTGGTCCATTTGATCAACGTTTGTTGTTATTATTTATTTTATTTTATTTTCAGTTGTTACAGACGGGACGGACATGACTGAGGGATAGGAAAGGGAGAAAGAAAGATGAACGAAAAGAAAAACAGAAGAGAAGAGGGACAGTGAGAAAGGGCACTTAAAAAGAGAAAGAAGAGGAAAAAAATCTCCTGGATCACCTGTTGAGAGAAAAAGAAGAGAAAACAAGCAAAAAAAAACAGAGCAACATACTAAACACAACACCATCACATTAATCTAGCTAAGTGTAAACAGCAGTAAATACTAAATATTGAATGTTGTTGTGTAGCAAGCGGGACCGACAGCGCACAATGTACTTGGAAATAGCAGCCAATAAAGGTGTAGTTTATGTCTATGAACAGTGAACACCCGTGTGCACACCTGTGTGGATCAGCACGCTTGTATTCAAAAGGTTTCCCCATGTAATGGTCTGCTAGAGGATGTAGAGAGCCATAGCCCTGTCCCCCCGGGCATGAAGCAGGCATGGAGGAGATCCAGGCTCCAGACATCCAGAGGCCCCAGAGTGCGAGAGCCCAAGGAGGACCACTGGAGGGGCATCCGTGCCACCCTCCTGGGAAGAGCTGAGGAGAGCCCCAGATGAGGGGTCACCCAGTAGCCACGGAGCAGAAGCCAGAGGGGGCTGCAGTGGCGTGCCCGCCGGCTCTGCCGGCAGCCAGCTATGCCAGAGTGAACCGAGCCGCAGGCCCACAGGCCGGAGGCCCGAGGGATCCCTTTGCCCCGGAAAAGGCCTGACCGGGCAACAGGCACCAGGCCCCGCCAAGTAGTCACCGGGAGTGAGCTGGTACATACACTGTACACACAATCACACTCCCCAAACAAACTCTATACCCTAGTACCCTCACCCCTGGAGGGGGAAACGGCACCTACACCCAGGAGATGTTACCCTTTCCCCCGGGGTGGAGGCAAGCAGACCGCCCCAGGCTCCGCAGCAGCAGGGAGGCCCCGCATCCCAGATCCCAATCGAACGGCCAACACCTCCTCCCAGCCCCCCCGCCCCGATGGCCAGCAGAGAACAGGGGTGTGTGAAGACCCCAAACCCTCCCTCCTCTCGCTCATGTGTAGTGTTGCTGCGTGTTGTTCTAAGGTGCATTTAAAACACGGGAGAGCATGGTGCTGCTGCCAGAGAGCAGCAGGTGTTAGCACGGCCCCTCCTGAGAACCCTCAATGTCTACATGGATTTAAAATTGAGAGGTGGGCACCGGCGCCAGAGGTGGGGTTGAATACACAGACCGTCCACTGGACGCCGTTAACGTGCCTACCCTCAAGGCCCTATATGTATGTGTTATGAGAGTATGAGTAATGTGGATGTCTAAGGTGTGGAATAAAATTGAGGCACAGGTGGCCAGAAAGGGGGGGGGATGCCTCCCCTGCACCCTGCTGACACACCTGCACCCCAAGGCCCTACTTGTGTGGGTGGGTGTGTTGGAGCGGGAACAGGGAGGCAGCCGGGGATGGGGAGGAAAAGAAGGGAGGAGCAAGATGCCCCTCCCTGGGGCCAGCTCCCCCGCTGACCCCAGTAGGCACCCCCGTCCTTCGGCACCCACCAAGGCAAGGGAGCCCAGGCCCATCCAGATTGGGGCCTACGGCAGCAGGACCGCCCAGCCTCACAGGACCCGGGGCAGCCCACCCGACCCCACCGCAGAGGAAACTGTACCCACCCTAACATTCAATCATCTCCCAGAGTGCACAAGACTGTAGAAACCCAGGTTAAGTTTATTCTCCACCTCTCCTATGACTCTCCCCCACCTGCAGAGTTCACTCCTGCAAGGATGGAACGAACTCCCTGTCAGTTGAAGAACCCCCTAGTTAGGCCGATACGCCAGAGGCCCCCTGCGCCAGGGTTGAGCCCCTGTGCACCCACCCGCCCACAACCTCGGCGACACACCAACAAGGACCTAAGCCCCCAAGGCCCAGCCAGAGCCCTAGCACGGAGGCGAAGCACCCCAAACCCCAAGCCCCCACGCCTGCCCCGGATCCACTCAGGGGCAGCCAGGCTACCAGGCCAGTAACCTGCGTCCGCCAGCACAGTCCCTGCCCCAGCCCTGCTGTACGCAGCCACAAGGAGAACACCCTCTATGAGCAACCAGAGCCACTAACCAGGTTATGACCACAACCCCTGGGTTAAGCCCTCCAGGTATAACGTCCCTAGAGATTCTCCAGACGCCCTAAGCCTGTCCCTACCTCCACATCAACCACAATGGCGAAGGCTGGACCAAACCACGACCCCCCGCTAGGTGATGGAGCCGATCAAAGGAGCCCAGAGGGATTGATCTAATGTGGTGGCAGAGGCTGTCTCGAGACTAATGTGATCTATTAGATGGTTTCTATATTGCCTAGAATTAAGATCATTTTTATTTTTCCAGTTCATGAGGACCGCTTTCTTGGCAATGCATAGGGCAGTAAAAACCATGTGGACTGTATTAGTTTCTGTAGTGACATCATTCAATTTTCCCAACAAGCACACTAAAGGGGAGTTTGGAATTTTACATTTCAGACACTTTGATAAGTCTTCACATATCCTGCGCCAAAACTTCTGCACTGGTGGACAGAACCAAAGAGCGTGGATGTAATAGTCTGATGTATTGCCTTGACAGTGTGAGCAGTTGTTGGAAGATGTAAAGCCCATCTGGAACATCCGATGACCTGTATAGTGCACTCTATGTAGTATTTTGTATTGTATTAATTGGAGACTGGGATTTCTAATCAATTTAAAGGTTTTTAAGCATATCTGAGACCAGAAGTTTTGGTCTAAGCCGACTGACAAATCTGCTTCCCACTTTGCAATAGGAAGGGATATTGATTCATCTATTTTAGAAAGTGTTCTGTATATTTTAGACAATAATTTAGGGGATTTAAGAGTAAGAAAATGTACCGCGCTTGGTGGTGTTTGCAATTCAACTTGACTGAGGTTAAACTTCTTTTTACTATGGATTTAATTTGTTGATATTCTGAAAATCTTTTCTTGTTGATCCCATATTGTATAACTAGTCTGTCAAATGGAATAAAGTCTGTTCCTTCTAATATATGTTCTAAGTATTTAATTCCTTTACAACTCCAATCTGGAAAATTAATCATATTATTGTTTTGTAATATGTCAGGGTTATTCCAGATAGGTGTACATCTGCATGGGATTAATGAAGACTCCGTTATTTTTAGAAACTCCCACCATGCTGTCAGAGAAGAGCTGATGTTGATGCTTTTAAAGCATTCATGTCTTTTGATGTTTGAGCTGATAAATGGTAGGTCTGAAATCTCTAGATTATTGCATAGTGCCTGTTCAACATCTAGCCAGGGCTCATCTAAGAAGGTACGTTTTAACCATCCTGAGATGTACTGAAGCATGTTGGCTAAGAAATATTGTTGAAAGTTAGGCAGATCTAATCCTCCTTTATCCTTGGTTCTTTGAAGCGTTTTTAAGCTTATACGTGGGGGTTTATCTTTCCAAAGGAATTTAGAAATATACAAATCCAGAGATCTGAAACAATCTTGTGATGGTTTGTTCGGGATCATTAAAAATAAGTAATTTATTTTTGGCAAGATCATCATTTTTATAGTGGCGACCCTTCCCATGAGTGATATGGGTAGAGATTTCCATCTAGTCATATTGCCTTCTACTTTCTTTAGAAGTGGGATGTGGTTTAATTTAGTTAAGTCTGAAAGCTTAGGAGAGACATTAATACCTAAATATTTAATACTTCCAGATTGTAGTGGGGCAGAAGAAGAATTATGGAAGGAGCAGTTAATTGGAAGAACTGTAGATTTTGACCAGTTAATTGAATAATCTGAAACTCTTGAAAACCAGTTTATTAGAGTAATTACCTCAGAAAGGTTGGTTTGAGAGTTTTGGAGAAAAAGCAACACATCATCCGCATAGAGACTGATTTTATGTTCTACGTTCTTACATTTTATGCCCTTAATTGTTGTAGCCTGTCTAAATGCTGCTGCTAGTGGTTCGATTAAAAATTGCAAGAAGTGAAGGGGAGAGTGGGCATCCCTGCCTGGTGCCCCTCAGGAGACAGAAGCTGGAGGATGTCTGGTCATTTGTTCTGACACAAGCTGTTGGGGAATTATATAATATTCTTAGCCAGTTTATGAAAGAGTTTCCAAAACCAAATTTGTGTAAAGTTGCAAATAAAAATTTCCAGTTAACTCTGTCAAATGCTTTTTCTGCATCTAAAGATAATATTGTGGTTTCAATGTTTTTACTGTATGAGTAGTCTATTAAATTAAGTAATCTACGTGCGTTTGTTGATGAGTGGCTACCTTTTATGAAACCAGTTTGGTCAGGATGAATTAAAAGGGGGGTTATTTTCTCTAATCTTTTTGAGAGGGCTTTGCAGATTATTTTGAGGTCTACATTTATAAGGGATATTGGACGATAGCTTGAGGGAAATAAAGTGTCTTTGCCTGGTTTTAGCAGGAGACTAATGTTGGCAGAATTCATATTTGGTGGTAGTCTGCCATTTTCTTTGATTTCCTGCAACATTCCGTGGAATACTGGTGCCAAAATTGTCCAGAATTCTTTGTAGAATTCTGCAGGAAAGCCATCTGGACCTGGCGCCTTATTATTGGGCATACTTATCAGGGCTTCCTGGAGTTCACCTGGCGTCAGTGGTGAATCCAGTGCCATTGCTTGACTGTCTAGTAATTTTGGAAGAGTTATGTTGTCCAGAAACTGATCAATTTCATTTGTAGATGGGTTTATTTGTGGTGAATACAACGTTTTATAGCAGTCCCTAAAAATGTTGTTTATTCTTTCAGGGTCATATATTGTGTTTCCAGATAAATCTTTAACAGCACATATAGTTGTTTTTTCTTTATTTATTTTTAACTGGTTAGCTAGAAATCGACCTGATTTGTTACTGTGTTCAAAATTCTGCAAGCGAAGTCGTTGTACTAGGAATTGTGTTTTTTTATTAATAATTTCATTTAACTCTAGTTTTGTTTTTACGTATTTTGTTCATTATTTCTTGATCTTGGTCGCGTAGGGTTCTTCTAAGGATTTGATGGTTTTTTCTAATTCCTGAATTTTTTTGTTTTCTTCTTTCTTTTTGTGTGATGAGAAAGACATTATTTTACCTCTCATCACAGCTTTCCCTGCTTCCCATAGAGCAGAAGCTGATGTTCCGGGAGTGTCATTAAAGTCTAAATATGAAGTCCACTCTTTTTTAAAATATTTAATAAAGTCTTCATCTTTGAGCAGCGATGTATTGAATCTCCAGTTTTTACTTGGTGTAGCGTTCTTCTTATGTATTAGTGTTAAAGATACAGGAGCATGATCGCTGACAGCTATAGGGTGAATCTCAGTGTCTGAAATATCACTCAGCAGTGAGCTGCTGAGTAGGATACATTCCAGACGAGAGTAGGAGTGATGGACATGTGAGAAGAAAGAATATTCCTTACTGTTGGGGTGAAGGGAGCACCATGCATCACAAAGGCCATAGTCGCTCATATACTGTTTGATTATATTTGTGGACTGCCAATTGCGCTGAGTTCCTGTTGTGTTGTGCCTATCCATTTCTTCATTTAGTCCAAGGTTGAGATCGCCTCCAAGAATAAGTGTGCAATCAAGGTGTTCAGAGAGTGCACTAAAAAATCCGTGGAAGAATGAGGGTTCATCAACATTTGGACCATACATACTTACAATACATAGCTTTTTGTTAAATATTGATAATTTAATAATAAGGAATCTACCCTCTGGATCTATAACTGTATCGAGTACTGTAAAATTAACATTTTTATGTATTAAAATTGCTACTCCCCTTTGTCTAGAATTATAAGAGAATGCAAACACATTAGGAAACTCAAGTGTTTTAAGTTCGTTTAAACCTGTGACAGGCCTGTGAGTTTATTGTAATAAAACAACTTCTGCCTGTAGTTTTTTTTTAAGCTGGTTAAATATCTTTAACCTTTTTTCTCTGGTGCCAGCTCCATTTACATTCCATGTGACAAACCTCAGTGTGCCCATAATTGTGTGTGTATGTCTAATGATGTATGGTGGGTGTTTCATTTAGACGGCTGAAGAGAATGGGGAAACATCACTTGTTTGTAAATAGAAAGAGAAAAAAAAATGTGTGGTCAGAGGCTCCATAAGTCTGACTTTGTGTGTGTATATTCACTAATATGAACAAGCGTGGCTTGCTTATGTGTCCTATAAGTCTGTGTGCACTGAGGCTGTTGTAAATGTGCTGCCGTTGAGCGCATGTGTTTACGTGATCGTGGTGTGTGAATATGCAGAAATAGAGGGTGTTGTTTGTAGGTGAGTGGGGAAGTAAGTGATCATTGCAGTGAAAGAAAAGAGAAAGAAAAAAAACACGAGAACGATGAGCGACAACAAAAAAAGAGAAAAGAAACTGAAACATTACAATTAAAGCAATGATGGAGGGTGACGGTGTTATCTCTGCTATGACATCATACTGATATTACTAGGTTAAACACATGTTAAAGGAGAGAATGTGAATGAATAAGAAAAGAGTGTAGCGGGTCCTCATCTGGAGTGCAGTCAATATAACCACGGAGTGGTGCCGGGGTCGCGGTAGAGCTGTCCATCCACGTAGAGCCGGTCCACGGCGATGATAGCGCGGGAGCCTCTCTGGATGAAGCTACGTCGAACTGGGAACAGGACCTCGCGTCGTTCCAGGATCTCTTTGGGGAATTGGTCGTTCACGCTGAAGTCCGTTCCTTTCAGCTCCCTGCCGCGACTCTTCACCTGTTCCTTCAGTTTGAATTGGCCGAATTTGGCCACAATTGGACGTGGTCTCCAAGTCGGCGACCTCACGGCCCCCAAGCGATGCACTCTTTCGAAGGCGATGTTCTTTACGGTGTCCTCAGGCAGCTTCAGGTGGGTTTTAATGAAGGTTTTCACCGTTGCTTCCGCGTCCTCTCTGGCAGATTCTGGAATACCAGAAAACACAAGGTTGTCTCGCATGCTACGGGCTTGTAGATCGATAACGGATTCTTTTATTTTTTTATTTTCTGTGTTCAACTGGGTCACGTTATCGGTGAGAGATTTGACCGACTCCCGTAGTGTGGCATTTTCAGCGTTTCCACCTGCTACATTCTGAATTCCAGGGATTCTCTCAGAGATTTAAATTCCCGGTGTAAAATCTCCACAAAGGACAGCCTCGCATTGAAACTGGACAATCGCTTGTCGATTGACGCCAGGATGTCTGCAATGTCTTTGCCGGCAGGCGATGTTGTGCCGGGGAAGTCTGCCGGGCGACATCTCTTCGATGACGGTGTCTCAATTTTGGCCGGGGAAGATGCACTCTGAGCCTTCTTCATTACTAAATCTTGGAAGCACCGGTCGATGTAATCTTGGAGAGCGTCTAAACTCTCCCCGTTGTCCTCCAGGGTGTTAGAGATGATAGGGCAGATATTGTTAGTTATATGACAATTGGTTAGTTTATTTGGCAATACTGAAGCTTAAAGAAACTTTGTTAAATTCTACGCTACCATTCGCTTTTTTTCCACCAAATCTCCGGCGTCTGACGTCACCTACAACATGGGTCACTTACCTTTTCCCGTCCCTTACCTTTTCCTGTCCCCACTGTAATCAATCTGCTTTTCCTCTTGAAAATGAAGTTGATCGTTTATTTCAAGCACTGAAAAGACAGGCAAGTGATCACTTACATCTGTGACTAACAGTCCACTATGTATCTTGCCATCTATCTTACTGACAAAAATATTGTCGATCAAAGTGGCACTATCCATCATTATTCTGCTCGGCTTTAGAATCAATGGATGGAACCCAAAACTACACATTGTATCAACAAATTCTGAAGTCTTATTATGGTTATTTGCCTTCAATAGATCAATGTTAAAATCACCACAAAAAAAAGGCACCTTCTCTTTGTGTTTTTCTAATATTACAGACATTTCTTTGGTAAAGTGGTCTGTACAGGACGCAGGTGTACAATAAATTCAGCTAACTAATATGTTTTTAGATCTTTCAACCTGAATTTTAATGGTTAAACATTCCATCAAGTTATCAATCACAGCAGTCATATTGTCAACAACTTTACATTTAAGATACAAAATAATAAAAATAGCAACACCTCCTCCTCTTCTATTCTTCCTATTTTGCCAAAACGTTTCATAGCCCTCTAGTCCACCCTGCAGTTCTCTGTCATCATTCAACCATGTTTCTGAAATTGCTACCACTGCAAACTTATTTTGGAATTGATCTAGATACTCTTTGATTTTAGAAAAATTACTGTAAAAAGACTCCGACTGTTAAAGTGGATTAATGAAAAACATTTTATCTTCGGATCCAACTCTCCCCCACTATAATATTCACATATCATATCAATATTCTGATAGAGGTGGATATCTGGATCAATACTATTATCCAACTCATAAAATTTATAATCATGAGATCTAAAATATTCATTTTTTTTCTTTTTATTTTGTTCACACATTTACATGCATAGTTATTTTTCTCACACTTATCAGATATTGTTCATATCACAGTCAGCAACACAAGCATTTCTTTTCTACATGTTACGGCCGAGAGGGCCAGGCTGTGGGTGTGGACTCAAATGCAGACACAGAGGGAGGCAAAACGGGCGTGAACACAGTGCTTTATTTACAGTGCCTAGTTAAGTTACAAAGCAGGAAACTATCAATGCTATGAACGGAGAATGCTATGAACTGTGGAGGCTATAAACTGAGAACTATGAGGCCAAACTATGAACATGAAACTCTGACTGAGTGCTATGACTAGGTGCAAGATTTCATAGACGGATCCTGGGAATGGAAAAAAAAGGGGCAGCGGCTTGGGTGGAAGTACACAGTCACTATAATGAGAAAAGACAGGCAGTCAGTGGCAGTCTAGTGAATCATAGCCGAAGGATTAGACTGTGGTGGTTAGGGCTTACGCGTTGCAGGTGAACGTGTCATTTGAGGAGGGGGTGTCCAAGGGGGTCCGAGTGAGAAGTGTCCAGAGAGGGTCCAGAATATACTTGGAGCAAGGGACCTGGCAGGGAGGCAGGCAGGTGGAGTCTTATGATGAAAAGGAAGCAACCAGATGACAGAGAACCAGCGTCCAGGCGGAGATGTGTGTAGTTCAGCTTGTGAAGCGTGACGGCCAGGTTGGTCCTATGACAAAGAAAACACGGTGAGGAGAAATGCAATTGTTAAGGGGCTCTCACAAGGGGCTTGGTGGCTGAGCACTAACGTGAGTTAGCAGTAGATCTGGCAGAGGTCTGTTGTAGGCGCTGGTCTTATATGCTGGTGACTTGATTGGAATCAGGTGTGAAAGCTGATTGGAGTCTCTGCCTGAAGGTGGAGCCCAGCAGAGTGGAAAAACCCCGCACTCACCCAGACCATGACACTACACTGAACTCTATTTCTTTTGTTTAAATCTCTCAAGATCTGCAATGTCTCTGACAAAAATAACTTTGGCTTCTTCTGGTGTCCCATTAAGTCTTATGAATACCTTACAGTTCCTCGTCCAGGTGTGCCTTTCCTTCTTCAATAGTCTTGCCTGTCGTGCAATTTCAGCATTTCTCTTGGTGAGATGCTCATTCATATATACGCCGGTTCCCTTTAACTTTTTTCCCATCTTTAACAGTTCAACTTTATATTTCCTGTTCATAAATCGTAGTATGATAGTTGGCATCTTGGTATGTTTTTGTGGAATAGTATGACATGCAGCTATGTTTTTGCTATCCAAAAGAATGCCTTTGTCTTTGAAAAACTGAATAACTTGCTGCTCAAGCAAATCCTTTTCAGCTCTTGGTGCATCTTCCCCCTCCTTGTCACCTGCTGCTCCGTGCATAGGTGTAGTGATTTGTCTTCAGTCCAGAAATCATCACATCTTCCATTCTTGTATACTGCTCCAAATCTTCAACTCTTTTTCCAGCTTATCTTCAATCTTATCTTTTTCCTTAATCACAATCTTCAGTTGTCTTACTTCTTCAATTAAGTCCAGTAGTCCTGCTTGCTGTTTCACTACCTTACTCAATTCCTCTGACATAAAGTTAAGAGACTTCTTAACCTCTTCAATATCTTCTGATAACCTCTTAGTTGTCATGTTTCTTGATCACCAATTTAAATTCTTAGAAGACAAAATGAATTCCAGGCATCAGGTTATCCAGTTGGCCAGGTGTTACTTGTAGAACATATGTGATGAAAAAAAGGACCCCAAACTTGAAAATTTGTGGAAATACTCACACAAAATGAAGCATTGCTTCTTTGGTTAAGACTCTTGTCTTCACAATCTTTTGGATGTTAAGTTCTTTTCATGATGTTTGTTGGATTGCTGAGAGTAACAAACACAGTTTTCCCAATCAGCAGCCATCTTGGTTGGTCTAAGACGATGTCATCCTGTTGTCTGTCCTGACTGTAATCTGCACCCCTCTTACTCTGTCTCTGTCTCTTCGACATCCTCCTGTAAAAGCTGCACAATGGTGCTTCAAGTCAACGCTTCTGTCAAATGAAAATTTTGTAAAGTTTATCCAGGATGAGACACGCTTTTACTTTGCCACCAATTCGTCCCCAGAGACTTCCAGCTTTGTCGTATGGGAAGCCTTTAAGGCTTATATCAGAGGCCAGATTTTTGCTTATTCAACAAGAATTAAAAAACAGTCCACCCATGAAAGAAATAAGTTAATGCCATAAATTAAGGAGACTGATGAACAGTGACAAATCAAAATTTTATATTCATGGTGACAAACCTGATAAATTACAGGCAAGCCTTCCAAAAGGTTCTAGGGCAGGGGTGTCCAAACTTTTGTCACTGAGGGCCACATACATAGAAATATAGGAGGGGGTGGGCCACTTACTAGAAATTAGGTATGTAACCTTAACTTTACTGTATTAAAGTTAGAAAAATCTCTTAAAAGTGGTCGAATATGTTATATTGTTGAATATAATTAAAGACAAAACTGCCTTCATCACAGCTTTCCATAAATGGATCTTTATTGATTTATTCAGAAAAAGCTTTGGTAGCTCATTCTCAGAACAGCAGCCTCAGATTTCCTCTTAGACAGAAGATTTACAGCACAGAGAAAAACAATAAAGGGGAAAATGGGACGGGTAAATTTCAAGCTTGTTATTTAAGTTATTAGGCTTAGCAACACACCTATTAACCTTCGTTTGAAACGATTATCAACATTAACAGACTGAACTGGACTTAATAACAGGAGTGCATATAATTTTAGTAAATTATTCTGGTGAGTATCAGCTGCGCTGGGTATGTAAATCGGGCCGTCCAGCCGCGGTGCTGATCGTACGCCACTCGTGCCAAAAATCCAGACAAATGTCACTTGATCAAGGAGCAAATCTGCATCAGATGAGATCAGCCGACTTTGCGTGTGCGTGCGCTGTGCACAGAGGTGTGTACTCTGTGTGTTAACAAGAAAAACGCATATGAGAGAGTGGTGCGCAAAAGCAGGGTAGTGACAGAATTGATGCGCATTATTGATATTTGAAGCATGTGTACCTGCACATTAACACACGGGTACTGTGGAATATATTTTTTACTCACCTAAAGTGCTCGTGCTCTCACCCACTACCCTCAAAAAAATAGCAGCTGTGCGGTGCCTGTGGCATCGGTGCTCTCATCGCATGCAATGGAGTAAAAATCAAAAGCACAGCTTTATCAGGCAGTTGCAGTTTAATGTTGGCTGACGAGTCTTCAATGCGTGGCACAACTGTATTTCTGGACATGCTGACGTTGTTGAAGTCCTGCACTGTTTCCGGACACATTATTTCGGTGACTTTAATTTCAGTGTTTTATGAGGTCTCCATCTGAAAAAGGCTTCCCATGTCTTGCGATGAGTTGGGCGACCTCATAGCTGGCTATTGTAGCCTTTTCCTGGACCTTTTGAGCACAAAGAAAATACTGTTGCTGACCCCGCAGGACAGCTACCCTTTGCTTTAATTTCTGCTCTCGCTCAGCACCAGTGTAGGATGCATAGGCCTGATGTTTGGTTTCATAATGACGTCGTACATTATACTCTTTCATAACTGCCACAGTTTCAGTGCAGATCAAACAGACACACTTCCCCTTGAATTCTTTGAAGAAATATTCACTCTCCCACCATGTCTGAAATTTTCTGCATTCACTTTCTACCTTTCGCTTCTTTGGTTCTGCCATGTTTAGTAACTTGGGATAAATTTCTTCTTTTATTGTCCTTTTTGGTGGAGCAACTGCCTTGATCAACAGCAGCTTCCCCTGGTGTTAAAACTAAGAAGTGCAATACACTCAAGCAAAAGTTGAAGTGCGGGCCATATTCCATTCTATTTATAAAATTACTTGCGGGCCAATTAAAAATGGACTGCCGGCCGCAGTTGGGCTGCGGGCCGGAGTTTGGACACCCCTGTTCTAGGGCAAGGCAAAGTATTCTTAAAGTTCAACAGCATGATGTCAACATAGTCACAGATCATAAAAAATAAATGAAGTATTCAGGGATTTTTACTCACAGCTTTACACCTCAGAGTCCCAAACTGACTGCAATGCAATTAATGATTTCTTAGTTAAACTTGGCATTCCGGAAATTCCACCAGAGCTTAAAACAAGGTTGGATGAACCCATCTCTCAGAAGTTTCCTTAGCTATAGCTTTAACGCAATCTGGCAAGTGTCCAGGTCTGGATGGCTTTCCGTCAGAATTTTTCAAACTCTTCTCTTCATTACTGTCCACGCAGCTTATTGCAAACCTCACGGACTGCATCAGACAACAATCTCTTCCTCAGTCATTCTATGAAGTCTGTATTACACTTATTACAAAGAAAGGAAAAGATCCACTGGAATGTGCCTCTTATAGACCCATTTCTCTAATGAATACAGACTCTAATATATTAGCCAAGATACTTGCCCATAGACTAGAAATAGTTCTCCCAAAAATAATTTCAAAAGACCAAACAGGCTTCACTAAAGGTCGTCATTCATATTTTAACATAGGGAGGCTATTTAACATAGTTTACTTCAGCTCTACAACCTCTGATGAATGTGTAGTCTCTCTTGACGCTGAAAGGCCTTTGATCGAGTTGAGTTCAATTGCCTCATTGCAGTCCTTTATAGATTTGGCTTTGGAGCAAAATTTACTTCATGGATTAAATTAATCTACCCCCAGCCATCTGCTACGATACAAAATAACCTCCAATTGTCAAAACCTTTTAAACTTCACAGAGGCACACACCAGGGATGACCTCTCAGCCCTCTGCTTTTTGATCCGGCCATAGAACCTCTTACCATTGCATTTCGCAGTTGCAAATAGGTACACGACATTTGGAGAAACAACATAGAACACAAGGTCTCGCTCTATGCAGATGATCTCCTGCTTTTTATTTCTAAGCCCTTAGCCTCAATACCATCTGCATTGAATCTGCTTAGTCAATTTGGTCAGAATTCAGGGTAAAAACTGAATCTTAATAAAAGTGAGCTCTTTCCGTTAAGTTGCAAAGCAAGTATGTTAGACTTCACCTGCTTGCCCTTTAGAGTTGAAAGGAAAAAAATACATATTTGGGAATCACAGTGACAAAAAACATAAAAACCTTGTCAAAGAAAATGTGAGTGCATTTCTGAACCCAGTGAAGCAGTCCCTCACCCACTGGGCAACACTCTGGTAGGGCTTATCAACTCAATTAAAATGAGCATTCTACCCAAATTTTGATACCTTTTCCAGGCCTTACCCATTTTTCAATAAGCTGGATTCTGTCATCTCATCTTACTTATGGCAGGGTAAACATCCAAGGCTGCATCTTCAAAAATCAAAAATTGAGGGTTTGTTTGCACTTCCTAACTTTTGTTTTAATTACTGGGATGCTAACATACCACAATCGGAGTGGTTGTCCTGACTGGGTGACTTATGGAACTACATAGTGACAATAGTATATCCTTAACAGCTGCACTTTGTTCTCCACTCTCATCCTCTTCATTCAACTTCATCCCCAACCCTGTAGTGGTACACTCATTAAAAATACGGTGCCAGTTTAAGAAATACTTTAAACTCTGTGACTTCTCCCTTCTCAGCCCCATCGCATCTAACCATCTTTTTAAAACTTGTATCCAGGACCGTGGGTTTGTGGAGTGGCACAGAAGTGGCATAACTTGCTTTAAGGACCTATTCATAGTCAACAAACTAGCTTCATTTGAACAACTTGCTAATAAATACAGTCTACCAACATCACACCTTTTAGATACGTGCAAGTCAGGCACTTTATTTGTTCCCAGACGTCACGCTCAAGCCCTCCACCAGAGCTCACACTATTAGAAACTATCCTACAACTCAATCCAACCAATAGAGGGCTGATTTCCCTGCTTTACAATAAAATCTTATACTTGACACATACCTCTTCATCCAAGCTCAAGACACTGTGGGAAAAAAGACTTAAACATTGTAATCTCTGATGAAACATGGGCCTCCACACTCAAACATGTCAACACAACATCATTATGTGATCGCCACTGTTTAATCCAGTTTAAAATGGTGCATAGAGCCCATTTTTCAAAATCCAGATCATCTCGTATCTATCCTGATATCACTCCATATTGTGACAGATGCAAAACTGCTGAAGCCTCACTGATCCACATGAACTGGTCTTGTCCCAGTCTTGCTCAGTTCTGGGCAGACGTTTTTCATACCCTGTCCAGGATTCTCAGTGTGACGCTGGCCCCTGGCCCCCTGCCTGCCTCTGCTCCTGGAAATTTCCACTAAAGCTGCGGCAGCAGCGGACCAGCAGAGCAAGAATACACACTGCAAAAGATAGCTCTAAGTCTTGTGCCCTCAAAGATGGATTCTGTGGTCAAAGGACTGGCAATCACTTTTTCTGGGGCTTCCACAGAGGCTGAGTTTTTAATTTTAGCTGACTCTGGACCCCTGGAGATAACAGAATCCACTCAGCCTGTGAAGCCAGCCTGTTATACACTGTTTTTTATCTGCTAACTCAGAGCAGGAAATAAATACCTCTTAGACTGTTTTTCCTGAGACTGCTCTCACCCAGCCTGAAGCTCAGTCAGCTGCCCAGCCTGAAGCTCAGTCATCCACTCCACCACCAGCTCTATTCTCACCTCAACCATCATTTAGTTGTTAGCTCAGTCAGCAGTGTTGCCTCCAGCTCAGTCGCCCTTAGCTCACTCTCCTGTTCAGTCACCCATAGCACAGTCTCCTGTTCAGTTGCCCTTAGCTCAGCCATTAGCTCTGTCACCAGCAGCTCAGCCATTGGCTTTGTCACCAGCAACTCAGCCACTGGCTTTGTCACCAGCAGCTCATCCATTAGCTCTGTCACCAGCAGCTCAGTCTCTAGTGCAGTCCCCTGCTCAGCCTTCAGTGCAGTCTTTAGCTCCATCTACAGTTCAGTCTGCCGCTCAACCACCGATTCAACTTCCTATACAGCCAGGGGTCCCCACACCTTCTGGCCCTGCATCTGCTACTGCAGGAGGCTCAGGTGAGCCAATCCAGCACTCCGCGGCTTCCATGCCGCCTCATGCCTCATTGGCTGGGGGTTCTGGAGAGCCCAGCAAGTACTTCTTCATGTCCGCTGGTGGTTCTGGAGAGCCCGGCCAGCATTTCCTTGTGTCTGCTGGGGGTTCTTGAGAGCCCGGCCAGCACTTTCTTGTGTCCGCTGGGGGTTCTGCAGAGCCGTCTTCTGCCTCCACTGGAGAGTCAGAGGGAGACGTTCAGCCTTCTGCCTCTGCTAGAGGGTCCAAGGGACCCGTTCAGCCATCTGCCTCCACTGGAGGGTCCAAGGGGCCCCTTCAGCTGTCTTCTGTCTTCGTTGGAGGGTCTGGCGAGCTGCTTCAGCCATCTCTCTCCGCTGAGGGGTCCGAGAAATTGCTTCAGCACCTTGTGTTTGCTAAGTCCGCTCAGTCACCTACTGCGTCTCCACATGCGGTTTCTACACTGTCGCCTGCTACGCCTCCAGCAGCTGCTACAACTACACTGCCTGCAGTGCCACTACCTACTCCTTTGCCTGCGGCTGCCATACCATTGTTTCGTCCTGTGGTTGCCTCGCTGCTGCCTCATCAATGTCCGGCTCAGCCTGCTTGACCTCGCCCATATCTGGTTCGGCGTCGGCGGCCACATTCCAGGCTGCTGCCGGGACTTCTTTGTCAGCGCAGACAGTCTTCGGAACTGCTTTATCACCAATGTTCCCTCCAAGCTGCGTGCATGCGCAATTGCGCACTGCTGGCACGGTCTCTGCGCACAAAAAATATGCGATGCGCACCGAAAAAAAAATCTAACCTGAATTGAAATTAAAGTAAATACGTTAACAATTCTGTTTTGCAGTGTTAGTCAGTAAGTGACTGGCTGCTCCCGTATGGCATTAGAACGATGCCACCTTATCCCATAGTCCAGCCAATCACGCGATTCACATTCGTCTATACCAGGGGTCTGCAACCTTTAACACCCAAAGAGCCACTTGGACCCGGTTTCCACGCAAAAGAAAACACTGGGAGCCGCAAATACTTTTTGAAATCTAAAATGAAGATAACACTGTATATATTGTTTTTTACCTTTTATGCTTTGTGTGAACAACTAAAGTAACTAAGTAAAGTTTATTTATTAAGCGCTTTTCACAGACAGGCAGTCACAAAGCGCTGTACACAAATATTAAAATAAACAATACAATCAATAGATATTATACACAATGTAAAAGATCAAATGTAAATAATGTAAAGAATATATAATACATAGATCAACAAAAGGCTTGTTTGAAAAGAAAAGTTTTTAACTGCTTTTTAAAAGAATCCACAGAGCAACTAAGGTGTGTTGCTTATGAAATCCATGAAGTGCTACAGAGAAAATTACATTTTATTTATGTAATTAACACATTTTGAACTCTTAAAGAAATATAACAAAACAAAAGACACCCAGCTGAACTAAAATGATCCATGTAGCAAACAAAAACTGTTGTGAGCAGCCACCCTTATATCGCCTTTGGGCTTTTGGAGCCTTGACCTGACTTTTAAAAACTAATTGGAAAAAAAGCACTATGCTGCTAAAAAAAAAAAATAGATATTTGCAAAATTCTGCCTAAATATCTATTTTACCTGGTTAATGTGTGTGGCGGGGCGTGGTCTGCAGCGCCACTGCATGGGAGTCTGTCAAGAGATTTATTCTAAAGACACTTCTTCAGCTAAGAGTCTGAGAGTGAAGACACACACGCTGCAGATTTGACTTGCAAGGGCGGTCACAGAGCGCTCACATCAGAGAGTGGGGGCCCTGTGATCAGCGCTCTGTCACCGCTCTGGTCTTTATTTATATACAAAAATAATACAATGATGAATACGTCTGTTCATAGACAGAGGAATGTCAGTGCGTATGTGTGTTGTTGGATACAGAAAAGGAGTGTAAAGAGTAAATATTTAAACAAGATATTCTTCAGGCGAAATAAAGACACTCAAGACAGTTTAGATGGTAACAACGTGCGCACGCTGGGTGAGATCTCGAGGAGATCCCACCCCGAGCGCAGGCAGAGGTTTTATTTATAGTCACATAGTGGCTTCAACTGTTTAAGGAGGAGACAAAGATTTGCCTCTGAGAAACAGGTTTGTTCCAGTTTAGCTGGGTGTGTGTGTTCTGTAGATAATCACTAAATATCACATATATGTAGCTTCCTGTGTGTGTGTGTGTGTGTGTGTTTGTGTGTGTGTGTGTGTGTGTGTGTAGTCGAGATATGATCCCGTGAAGACTCCCCAAAGCTGGTGCCAGGAGTCTAGCGGTCCATCTAAACAAAAGGCTCTTAGACTCAAACAGATATACATATATTTGCTATACCATATATCAGCAAGAGAAGATACGGCCTCTCTTAGTATTTGGGAGCGTAGATAAGAACATCCTGCTCTCCCCTTCCTGGGAGTGAAACGGCTCGTAGAGAACCAGGTGCAGAGGAAGTGTACTGGGTGAATCATATCTGAGAACACTATGCTTTTGTCTTTACTTCTGTTTCACTTCAGTGAAACAGTAAAACCATAAAATACGATTAAATGGAAAGAATAAATGGGTAAACAACTATTAACACTGAAATTAAAGATAAACTTTCAATAACGTATAAATGGAAGTGAGAATAATACTTGAAACATTTGAAAATCTCTTAACATATCCCTCCTGTTGTTAATTTGTTTTACACATTTTAACTTTTATCAGCATACAGTCTCTTGACAGTGCATTTTTAACTGTTGCTTCATTATTAACAGGAGTGTCTTTTCTCCTATATATATATACATAGCAACTCACTAACAATGTATCAGTCTATGGCCACTTGTAAAACATTTTTAGCCAGGACATCATTAATTAGTAGGTTTTGTGAATATGTTATATCCAAATGTCTATCTCATTATCATCTTCTTCATTCTGTGGTAGGGTGATGTAAGCATTAATTGAAGCAGTTACCATTTTTGACAACATGTTCTTCAAACAAGGTATGACGCATGAAGTAAAAAGACACAATAACAATAGTAGAACACCAACTAAAACAAGTCCTTTAAACAGCAGGGATTTCCAAGAGCTGCTTAACAACCACGTGAGCCAGTCTTCTGTGCTTGTAACATAGTCTTGTTGTTGTGCATCCCTGAGTTGTCTAAGTATGCTCAGAGCATCAGTCAAGCAGAAAGCATCTCCCAATTTACTATATTAGAAATAGAATTTTCCCTCATACAATAAATTACTTGTGCTGCATCCGTCATGTTGGATGAGTGTACATTATCTGGAATGTACGTGCAGCATGTGTTGTTAAAGAGTATACAGAGTCCTCCTTTTTCAGCCAGAATCATGTCCAGTGCGACTCGGTGTTGCATCACAGTTATGCGCAGGGCATCAATCTCTTCATTTTGTTGTTTGTTGATTTTGCACGAGGCATTCAGGAACAGTCCAAAGCGGTAGTCCAAAGTTTCAATTCTTAACATGTTCTTTCCGGTGCCCACCCATGGAAAAAGTGAGTGGAGGACCTTTTGTCCGGTGGTCCAAAGCTTAAATTCCTGTGGGACATCGGAGCCCCATATTCGATCGTGTGGTTTTGGACCGGTGTCAGTTGAACGCCGTCGTCTGTTGCGTTGGGGGGCAGCTTAAAAGTCATAGCTGCATCGGCATTGTCCTTCCAGACTATACTGCAGTTCTTGGTTTGACCAAGTTTTGTCCTTCCGTATGAGAAGTGGAAACATATCGGGTGACGTTCTTCACTCTGCAAGAAAGCTGGAAATGTCATTATTCTTTTGTTTGACACGTTCACCCAGTGTGCTTCGTCACAGTCCAGTTTGTAGCTGTTAGGTTATTCACGTCGTAGGTCAGCAGTGAAAACGCTAGGGCTCTCACTATAAACATGTCTCTATGTGAACAAGTTCCATTTATGACTTTCATATGAATGCACATGCTCGTTTCAAGTGACGGAACCTTCCCATAAATAATTGCATGGACAGGAGTTGCAGGCATGTGTGAGCAAACAAAGTAGTTCTTTTCTGTCGTGCGGTTGTATACATATCTGTACCACGCGTTGTTCATCCAGGGATGATTGTGGTCCTGCGTCATCTTGTCCAGGTGTGAGTTGTCATGTGTCCAAGCTTTCTTTGTTCGTTCCCTCGGATCCATCTTCAGTGGGATGAGACATCCTGCCACTAGGACTGTCAGAGTTAGTGAGATTAAGAGCGACTTCATGTTCACCTGGCTTACCTCACGTCTCAGGGGACTTAGGCAAGAAGAAAAAGTGCGGGATATGCCCAATCAGCACTTCCTTCACCTGACGAATCACCCGAGGGTAAGGAAGTCAGTGTCCGGTTAGTCTATGCTGTCGCTCACTCTTTTACAGTGGCTTTGATGGATCCAGGACGGTCTTTCTGCTATTTTGCAGGCTGTTGGTGTGGTCAGGAGTACTTGGTAGGGTCCTTCCCAACGGGGTGAGCTCCCATTTTTTCCTCTGGAGCACCCTTATCAGGATCCAATCACCTGCCTTTGACCTGCAAGATACTGGACAAGAGTCACACAGCAGTTTGTTGTTCAACACAGTTTCTGTATTTTCTAGCAACTTTGCCATCCACTCTGCTAGAGTAGTCTCTCTAGCTGCTGAGGTTTCCCTGTGCATTATGTTTTTGGCAAATCATGCATGTTCTGACAAATTCTTTTGCTGAATTTTCGAAATTTTGAGTAAAGAGATGTTTAGAGATTATATCTACCATCTCCCTCCGGTTGACACATGAGTGGAACCGTGTGTCACTAATACTGCTGTTTTGTGTAGGGATTTTGGTAGTATTGGACTACCATTACAGGTCATCAAATCATTTTTTAGCTGTGCACCACATTTTAACCATTTCTTTTGTTCTTCAGTTGGTGCGGCTTTTTGTTCGTTTTTAAGCACATCAAGTGGTATTTGCATTGAGGATTCAGACATTAATGTGTCTATTGTTTGTTGTGCCGCTGCTTTTGCGGCTTGATCTGCTGAAAAAACATACTAACTGTCTGTTTGTCTCTCTGTCTGTCTGCGTCCTTGACACAGTCAGCTCCTTTTATGGGCATGTAGTTCCTGTTACACATACCACAGGCACACATATTTCTTGTTTCTCCAGTCTAACCAAACTCTTTGTTGAACTTTCCATATAGCGACAATAAGTGTCCAACATTTGAGAGTTGTCTCACATGTGTCAGGTAAGACAAGTTGGCTTAGATTTAAAATTGAAGTCACAGCATGGGGCACTTTGATGATTAAAGTGTGTCCTAAAACAATGTCAGCTGACTTTTTACTGCCTCTGCTGCAGCTACACCGGCTGGCACACATGTGGGCAGGCCTGATGCAACAGAGTCTAATTTACAGAAGTAAAATGCAAGCAGACGTTGTTTTTCTCCAAATGCCTGTGTTAAAACAGCTTTCACGTAACCTGCACTTCCATCTACATGTAAGTAGAAAGGTTATTTCCAAGTTACTGAATGCTTCTTCTCCTGTTTTTCTCTGTAGATACAGCACTACATATTTTCTTAAGGCATTTTGGACAATTTCTATTTCGTTTTAAAATAATTCATATATCTCATACATGTTACATATGTCAAACTTCTAAGTTGGGAAAAACTTTGCATTGCTTACAGCTCGTAGCTCACAGCTCTAAAACTAGGCATAAGTAAATCATGTGCCTAATCATTTCGTGTCACTGTGATCCTCAAGTATGATCACAGATTTGTTTTTCAAACCAACAAAACAAACAAACAAAAACAAGTTGCTGATGGCATGAAGGCCTTACACACGAGTTGGGACACAAAAAGAAAAAAAAACTGCTGTCAGAAACAAAGCAGAAGTGTGAGAGAAAAAACTGAGATCACAGACTGCTGCATGTGTGAGCTTTTAATATCATGCAGCTTCTGCTCTGAAAAACAAAAAAATTAATACAAAATAAAAAGTGTGTATCTTGCTCATTAGCTTGGTAGTATAGGTTTGCTCTTCATCTTAACAAAATCTCATCTAGGATGACAGGTTTACAAGCGGGTCAAGTGTCTCTATGCACTTAATTAGTTTACATATTTTCTTTATTTTCTTCATCTCATATGTCATTATACTGAATTTGAGCAAACCTTAAGCTTGATACAGATTACTTTTATCAATCATCCACCTCACATCATAACTGAATAACATGCTTCTTCTTATTAACATCATGTCATTATTAATTTATTATTAATATTCTTATCTCTTAATTATTTGTGTCCACCAAGGGCTGAGGGTGAGCTGCAGTCTCACCCTTTCCCAAGCTGGAGACATTTTCCTTTTCACACACTTTCCTTGGCTGAACAATGACACAACCTTAATATACCTTATGCATCTCTCTATTTCATTTAATATGTGTTTGTGTGAGTTATCTGGTTTCATGCATTCTATCCATTCTAGGCACAGTCGTCCTGCCAACTATATTTCATTGTTAATACCAGTTTACAGGTTGTTATCCTTCTATTATCAATTTAAATACATTAGATAGGCTCTATTTTAATTTAACCTTTTGTTTATTCCACTTCATTCCTCTTTCCATGCTTTAAAACATTACAACTCTTGTGTATGTTTTGATTTCTTTTTAGCTTCCTTTTCAGTATTTATTTCTGCTTGGAGGGTTTCTTATAATTTAGTTATACATTTTCCCTCCCACGTGGGACATTTAGGTTTTCTTTAGGATTTCTCCATCTGTTTGCGCTTATTTGTCCTGCACCGGGGCATTTCTTTTCTAACCATAGTTCATCTGCAGTCAATTCAGGCTTTGCGGGTTTATTTCCCATTTTTTGGGCTTAGAGTTATCAATAATATTTTATTGTAAATTGCTTATAATTTTATTTTTCCTATATGTATTTTGATTTGTTGTATTTGGAATCACCTTGTTTTGCTTTTATTTATTAATACTGCCAACATACACTCTGTGTGACCTTCGCTGATATTAGAGTCGGGGGAGGTTATTAAGGCAGCCTTCTACCCTGGTCTAGACCCAGGGCGGCCTTAATTCTATGCGTTGAAGCGCAACCTTTGACCCCTTCTCACCAGTACATCGGTCAACACAGGAAACAGTAAGAGTGGTGCAGAAACCTGTTGTTTCTATTCAAAAGGTCACTCACTCTTCAACAACACATAAACTTCACACGCGGTACTATAATCCTATTTTAATTGACACGTTCTTTATTTTCATTCACTCGTGAGAGTGAGATCCCTTTATTTTCATTCACTCGTGAGAGTGAGATCCCTGACTTCCAACCTTTTAAACTGCGGAGTGACCCCACACAGGACCGTCAAACTCCGTCTTACAGGCGAGTCCTTTCACTCGTGAGAGTGAGATCCCTTTATTTTCATTCACTCGTAAGAGTGAGATCCCTGACTTCCAGCCTTTTAATTGCGGAACGAGTCCCCCAGGGGACTGCCAGTTCCGTCTTACAGGCGAGTCCTTTCACTCGTAAGAGTGAGATCCCTGACTTCCAGTCCTCAAAGGACGAGTCTTTTAAGAACCGTGTCAATCTAAAAACCGATTTTAGCCGCAATGTGTTCTTGAGTGTTTATATTCACCTGGTTCGGATGAAAATGCCGGTCAGAGAGAATCCTCCTCGCTCCCTGGGATCGTGGACCTCTTGCTAAAAACGCTGGCCAACGGCGAATTTACGTAGTTGGTCTTTACTGTTTCACTAGAAACAGGCTATCGCGACAGACTTTGCAGCGTGGGTTCACGAATCCAGGAAACGACGAGGTCACTCTGTTGGGGCTCGAAGGACCAAATAAATGTAAAGAGTAAATATTTAAACAAGATATTCTTCAGGCGAAATAAAGACACTCAAGACAGTTTAGATGGTAACAACGTGCGCATGCTGGGTGAGATCTCGAGGAGATCCCACCCCGAGCGCAGGCAGAGGTTTTATTTATAGTCACATAGTGGCTTCAACTGTTTAAGGAGGAGACAAAGATTTGCCTCTGAGAAACAGGTTTGTTCCAGTTTAGCTGGGTGTGTGTGTTCTGTAGATAATCACTAAATATCACATATATGTAGCTTCCTGTGTGTGTGTGTGTGTGTGTGTTTGTGTGTGTGTGTGTGTGTGTAGTCGAGATATGATCCCGTGAAGACTCCCCAAAGCTGGTGCCAGGAGTCTAGCGGTCCATCTAAACAAAAGGCTCTTAGACTCAAACAGATATACATATATTTGCTATACCATATATCAGCAAGAGAAGATACGGCCTCTCTTAGTATTTGGGAGTGTAGATAAGAACATCCTGCTCTCCCCTTCCTGGGAGTGAAACGGCTCGTAGAGAACCAGGTGCAGAGGAAGTGTACTGGGTGAATCATATCTGAGAACACTATGCTTTTGTCTTTACTTCTGTTTCACTTCAGTGAAACAGTAAAACCATAAAATACGATTAAATGGAAAGAATAAATGGGTAAACAACTATTAACACTGAAATTAAAGATAAACTTTCAATAACGTATAAATGGAAGTGAGAATAATACTTGAAACATTTGAAAATCTCTTAACAAGGAGTGAAGATAAGAGTGGTTCAGGTGTATGTATGTGTATTGTGGGATACAGAAGAAGGATGCAGATAAAAGTATCCAGCTGTCTTCTTTCCTGGCAGGAGTGAAATAGCTTGTTCAGCTATTATTGCTGTGAGAACAGAAACAAGTCTTATAATGGACAACAGTGTAAAAAAGGTCATCATGCAGTGTTCTTTCATATGCAAACTTATATCATTAAAAAGCTTATACTGACTACTAAGTACAATTTTCCATTGACATTCCCTCCTGTTGTCAGTATAACTTTCAAGTGAGATATCAGTATGTAACATCTTGTTGTACAGTTTCTATCACACCATCATTAATCACACAAAGTCTTCATGTTCCAACAGGTCGGGGTCATCATCATCATCATTTGTCACGGCTATGTATGCAGCAACAGTGGAAACAATTATGCGGTTAATCATGAGTTTTAGACATGGCAGGATACATGTTACAAAAACACAAAATAAAAGTAAGAATACAAAAAGTGATAAATAGAATAAATAAGAATAAGAATACAAAGGAATTGCAAGTATTTCAAGTATTTCAAGTATTGAAGTCTATTGCACCGTTGGTTTTTAACAAAACGTATTGCACAGTGAAAAGGGAGTAGTAGTCTTCTTAGCAGTCACTTGTATTATTTACATAGTCCTGATTTTGGGCCTGCTGGATCTGTCTCAAGGCGTTCAGGGCATCAGTCATGTTTGATGAGTGTACATTGTCTTATAGTGTGTGTGTCATTTCTCACTCAATCAACAAGTGCACGTGTGTTCAGGTGTGTGTTTCTCTTCATTCTGAGTCAGTGTGTGTAGATGTGTATGTTTGTGTATGTTTATCACTTTCCTGTTCTGGTGTTTTGGGTAAACCATGGCCTGAAGCGTGCCCTGGGGTCCTGCCCTCCTCCTTTTCAGTCCGGTTGCGACCATTGCTGCTGCTGCTCAAAGTTCAGTCTGTCCTGGTCCTGGCCCCAATTGGGGCAGTCCTTTCTTCTTCTGTGTTTTGTCCATTCCGAGGTGCCTTTTTGACCTCGTTTGCTCCTCCTGTCTCTGTCACGCCCTTTCTTCTGCTGCCCGATCATCCGTGTTGGTCCATCACTGTCCTGCACAGTGTTAATGCAGAGTTATCAAGGTCAGCATTCTTTTGCTCGGCCTTACTTTTCATTCGGGCTTAATGGGCGTCTTGTCACAGCTCTGTCAGCTGAAGCTGTCTGGAAATTTTCCCCCGTGTAGTGGTTTGGGCCTTGAGTTTAGTGCTCTCCGTCTCTGCTGCATGAGATCGCTTTCCTGCAGCACTGTTGACATTTTCAGGTTGTTGTTATGGGTCCAGCTGCTGCAGCATTTGGTCAGGATCACGTCGAAGATGGTAGAGGGGAGAGCAGGAGTCCAGGTCAGCCTCGGCTTTCAGGACCGGCAAAGCAGCCTGTAATTAAACATAAAGAGAAAAAACAAAAACAAAACAAAAACAGACGAACAGGAAAATGATGTTGTATTGGCTGTGTTATTCAGAGAGGGGAGAAACACCGGGCCAGGCCCTATGTCAGCCTTCTCTCTCCCCCTTTTTGTTTTTTTGTTTTTTTGTCACCATATAATCAACTCATAACCCACGAAGCTGACAGGACAACACAGGTACATGTTAAAATTCATAAGATCACGTTGAAAAGCACAAAAAGGAATTTTCCTTCCTTCAGTAATCACTTGTATGAGTCAATCAGCAGAAAACATCTCACAATTTGACTCTTAACCACTAAATTTGTTGTTTCATCACTGGTTGGTCATACCAGTCTCATTCTTTTTGAAGTTGTTGTCCTGCAACCCACAGAGTTTTTGTTAGTAATGGATAAAATTCATCATTCAACAACAGGTGTGTGTTAATTTTCGCTGCTCTAACCTTGCTGAAAAATCTTCACGTGTTCATGAGTGTAAGCTGTTTTTTCATTGCGTGTGTGTGCGTTTGTAGGCAGGTTAATTTTAACTTTTCCTCAAACAAGGCATTTCTCTAACAGTTGTCTTTCACTCGCGTGTGCTAAGAAAGGCAAATGTGCTTGTAGTAGTTGTGAGATTATATTACATTATACCTGTAAACAAAATGAGTGAATCATGATACTGCTGTAGGCCACATCATACTTCTTGTGTAATCAGTATTTAGTTTCAGTTTGCATCACACCTCCTAATTGAAAGAATGTGAAAATCACCAGATCTATTAGATAGGTTTGTATTATCCTATACTGCTGATTTACTGTGAGTGAGTTACACTGTTTCATGACATTTCATACCGCTGAGTTATGAAAAGAGTATTGTGTACAGAGAGTAGGGGGCTCTGTTTTTTTTTTGTTTTTTTCTTTGTGATAGTAAAAAGAACAGAGCACATGCCACGGGAGCGTCACCCCCACCCTTGGTGGAGGCAGAAAAACAGGGAGCCAAGGTCATAACTCAGGCTCACAAAGAGTCAGAAAGAATGTGAATACTTAGTTTTGTGGCTGTGGCACATTCTGTATAGCTTCTTTTCTTTGTTTAGTAGCTTTCTGCCTTCACCTGAGAGGGTGTGCCCTAAGCATGTGACTTAAGGTCTCCATAATTGGAGTTTATGTAAAGATAAATAAGATGATTTCATTTATTGCTCGCAGATCATGCACTAAATGGTATTTTGCAGTATTAGCTGTCTTCCCCACTTAAACAAAACATCACTCTTTGTTTTATTATTATTACTATTATTTTAAATTCTCCTTTCTCAAAAACAGAAAATGAAATTGTAGTTGTTCTTTGCTGAGAAACACAAAATTACATTTCAAAACAAAAAACAGACAACCCAGCTCTCAGCTGGCTCTGGACTTATCATCATCATCAAGGACACATGGTGAGAGCTACTTCAGATGTTACAGTACTCATCACTCAAGCAACATTTCAAAAAACAAAAGAAACAAAAAACAAAACTCAGCACACTGCACAAAGAACAACAACAAGACACAACTGAAGATGTTCTTCTTGTTTGTTCTCCTTGAATTTTAGAATAAAGTTATTACATCTGCATTAGTAAATCATATGCCTAATCATTATGTGCCACTGTGATCCACAAGTATGATCACAAATTTATTCATTTTTCAACCCAACAAAACAAAAAACAAAACAAAACAAAAACAAGTTACTGATGGCTTGAACGCTTTACACACGAGTCAGGATGCAAAAAGGCTGCTGCCAAAAACAAATCAGAAGCGTGAGGGAAAAAAAACTGAGCCCACAGATAGCTTCATGTTTGAGCTTTAATAGCTGTTTCCCTCCCTCTGATGTGTTCTTATGTAGCTCCTGCTCTAAAAAATGTGTAACCTGCTCATCAGCTTAGCAGTGACCATATATTTAATTCAGCTTCTCAATTGTGTAGCTTTAGCTGTTGTATACAGGGTTTTTAGTTGTTAGTATAGGTGTGCTCTATATTTCAGCAATGTCTCATCTAGGATGACAGGTTTTCAAGCAGGTCAAGTGCCTCTATGCACTTAAGTAGTTTACATATTTTCTTTATTTTCTTCATCTCATATGTCATTGTACTGAATTTGAGCAACCTTAAGCTTGATGCAGACTACTTCTAACAATTATCCACCTCACATCATAACTGACTGAGGTGCCTCTTCATATTAATATTATGTTAATGTTATTATCTTTTTATATAACAGCAACAGTATATTACAATATTTTATTTATATTTTATTTTGCATCCATCGAGGGATGGGGGTGATCTGCAGTTTCACCCCCTCCCAAGCTGGAGACATTTTCCTTTTCACACACTTTCCTTGGCTGAACAATGACACAACCTTAATATACCTTATGCATCTCTCTATTTCATTTAATATGTGTTTGTGCTAGTTATGTATTTTCTTTCGTTCTATTCAGTCTGGGCATGGTCTTTCACTTTATTCCTCTTGTATTTATATGTATTCAGTTGGATCTGTATCCAGCCCTTTTTAAAATTTGATCTCTAATCTTTTTCTTGACGAGGGATTATTATGTTCTTCCTAGTCTGAACTGCTTCTTTGTTTCCTACAGTCACGTACAAAATGTCCCTCTTTTCCACACCTCCAGCATGCAGTACTAAAACCACTGCTTGGTTTGCGTCTAGGCCTGCCTCTACCCCCTGCTCCTGCCCTGTGCATTCCTCTCCCTTACTTTTGGATTACTCCTGCTCCGGTTTGTTGTTTTTCTAAACATTCCTCATCAGGTGTTAATTTTGCTTGTTTATTCTCCATTTTCAAAGATTTTTTGCTGGGCCGTCACTGGCACGCCTGACTTCGGAGTGGTTTACTGATACGGCCTTCGACTTCACCCTACAGGTGAAGCGGTACCAGTTTTATGAGATGAAACCCAACCGTTCTCCTCTGTCACCAGTACGTGAGCCTCAGCAAAGAAAACAAAAATGGAAGTAGTTCAGCAGCTTATTGTGCTGTAAAATCAACTTACTTCCGGACACATACACACATAGACATACACACAAATAGACATTTGCTCCCTAATTTGTCACGAAGTATTTCACGGTCACTTCTAAAACCACTCTAAACACAGTTCCTTGTGGCGAACTTAAACCCTATATCACGTGTTTCATGAAGTAATTGCGGCTACAGCAACCTATTTTGAGCATTTCACGAAGTAATTCCGGCTACAGCAACCTATTTTGCGCATTTCACGAAGTAATTCCGGCTACAGCTAACCTATTTCGCGCGTTTCTGAAGTAATTCCGGCTACAGCAAACCTATTTTGCGCATTTCTGAAAACCTTCTCGGCGGTTTTATATATCAAAATAGTGTTTCTCACCCTCAGACGTCTCAGTGGTGGTTCGGATCGTCAGACTGAATCCTACCGCCGTGGACCAGACTAAAAATACCGGCCTGGACCCGAATGCAAACGTTCCAGGGCTTTCGTCTTCGTCTAAGAGGGCTGTGCACTGACTTTGGTGCTGGCTCCACGGCGTCAGGAAACAGTGCTGGATCCTGGAACAGAGTCACAGATAACAGTTCTGATGTTTCTGCCCCGGCTACGAACGACCAAAATAAATGTCAAGAGATTTATTCTAAAGACACTTCTTCAGCTAAGAGTCTGAGAGTGAAGACACACATGCTGCAGATTTGACTTGCAAGGGCGGTCACAGAGCGCTCACATCAGAGAGTGGGGGCCCTGTGATCAGCGCTCTGTCACCGCTCTGGTCTTTACTTATATACAAAAAATAATACAATGATGAATACGTCTGTTCATAGACAGAGGAATGTCAGTGCGTATGTGTGTTGTTGGATACAGAAAAGGAGTGAAGATAAGAGTGGTTCAGGTGTATGTATGTGTATTGTGGGATACAGAAGGACGCAGATAAAAGTATCCAGCTGTCTTCTTTCCTGGCAGGAGTGAAATAGCTTGTTCAGCTATTATTGCTGTGAGAACAGAAACAAGTCTTATAATGGACAACAGTGTAAAAAAGGTCATCATGCAGTGTTCTTTCATATGCAAACTTATATCATTAAAAAGCTTATACTGACTACAATTTTCCATTGACAGAGTCATACGCACCTGAGCAGCACCCGCAATCACGCCTCGCTGCCTTAAAGTCTGTGCTCTCTCTGCTGTTGTGTTGTCAGGCTGTGAGCTGAAAAGCTACAGCCGGCTGTATGCGTACAGCAACCGTGTGTGAAAAGCGGTCAATAAAGAGATGCTAAAAAGCATGTTAATGCAAACATCGTCGGGTCTGCCGTGATATGTTTACAATAAGACTTATGGTCCCGAACCTCTGCGCACAGCGTCTGCAAATCGGGGCTTTCATCTTTACGCAGGACTGTAAGCTGTCATCTGTGAGGCGTGAGCGGTGTTTGTTTTTAACATAGTTCACGGTGGAGAACAGCTGCCGACATAATGTGGATCCGAAGATCCATTATTGGCCTACCTGGGGTTGAAAGTCTCGATAAATGCACGGCGTTTCGGCGGGTACACCGGCTTCCGAGTGTGACGCTTATTTTGAGCGATGAAAAAATAATAAGATATAATTTTATTTTTATATTTCAAAATCACAATAATCTTCCAATTTAGAACTACAAGTTAAAAAAAACTAAACACAAATAAAATACACTTCAGCTAAATACTTCTAATTTATTTTCCCAAACCACCCGGAGCCGCAAAATAAAGACAAAAGAGACGCATGCGGCTCCGGAGCCGCGGGTTGCCGACCCCTGGTCTATACCGAGCTAATCAACCTAGTTGACAGGCTATGACAGCGTCCTTTTTTGCCTACACCGGTGTTTTAGCTAGCAAAGTGGCGTGGCTGATGTGGAGTGAAGCCACGTTAATGACAACGTGTACAACCATTGGAGATTTGAGAAGGACAGACGGAACAAATGACGGAAAAAGTGTGGACTTTATACCAGTTTTTAAATTGTTTAATTTAAATTGTTTTTTGTCGCATCGTACCCTCATCTCCTCACGGTGTGTGTTTTCCTCCATGCTCCTAGTTCCCTTTGTTCCCAGTGTAGCTCCCTTGTGTCTTTTTGATTTGAGTTTCTTGTTTATAGCCCATCCATCCATCCATGGATGGCTCCTTTCAATATGCAGGAGCAGCGGCTCTACTCTGAGCCCCTCCTGAACACATACCGATTAGGGAATGGAGCAATTGTCAGCCACCTTCTGTACATGGATGACATTAAGCTGTATGCCAAGAGTGAACGAGACATCAATTCACTGATCCACACCACCAGGATATACAGCAATGACATCAAAATGTCATTTGGACTGGTGAAGTGTAGTCGGATGGTAACAAAGACAGGGAAGGTAGTCAGAACTGAGGGGATTGAACTACCAGAAGGCAACATTACAGACATAGAGCACAGTTACAAGTACCTGGGGATCCCACAGGCAAATGGGAATCATGAAGAGGTCGTTAGAAAAGCTGCAACCACCAAGTACCTGCAGAGGGTCAGGCAAGTCCTGAGGTCAGGACTCCTGAACGGTAAGAACAAGATCCGGGCTATCAACACCTACGCCCTGCCCGTGATCAGGTACCCTGCTGGGATAATAAGCTGGCCAAAGGAGGAGATAGAAGCCACTGACATAAAGACAAGAAAGCTCCTGACCATGCATGGAGGGTTTCACCCCAAGTCCAGCACCCTGAGGCTGTACGCTAAGCGGAAGGATGGAGGCCGGGGACTGGTGACTGTCAGCACCACAGTCCAGGATGAGACAAGGAACATCCACGAATACATCACGAAGATGGCCCCAACTGACAGTGTGCTCAGCGAATACCTCAGGCAGCAGAAACCCTGAGGTTTCAGGGTTTCTGCTATGTATATATCTATATATATATATATATATAGATATATATATATATATATATTAACCCTGCCCCCTGAGTTTGATGGATGTGGCTGACAGATAAAATTAATTCAAGAACGAAGCGGCAGGGTCAGAGGTGCCAAAATGAAATTTAAAAAATGACGTTATTGAATAACTAATTGTGTTAATAATTAATTAAAATTTGAAATAAAGAAGTAATTAAATAAATGTGTCAATAATTAACCCTTTAAGACCTACCATAGAACCAAGTCCGCCAGAGCTATATTTACATATTTGCGCAGTTTATTACATAAGATGGACCTGGTCAGAATTTGGGTGAAATCAACAAACGCGGATATTGTGATTATTTCCGAAACATGGTTGTCCAAATCTATTACAGATGATGACATTAACATAACGGAATACAATCTTTATCGCACAGATAGGCCTAGGAAAGGTGGAGGCGTAGCAATTTATGTGAAGTCAAGATATGAAGTATCCATTGTTTTATCTGCATCTATTCCTAAACAAATGGAATTCTTAGCTTTGGATATTAAAATAGTAGAGTCTCTATCTATAACAGCTGTTGGGTGCTATAGGCCTCCGTCTGCTGTAAAGGAAACTTTAGTATCTCTAAAGCATCTTCTGTCTAAATTAAAATACAATGAACTTCTAATGGCAGGAGACTTGAACTGGGACTGGTTGAATATAGTATCTGATGATTTTAAATCCTTCTGTGACTCTGTTAATCTTACCCAGTTGGTCAACTTACCTACAAGGCCAAATATAAAGAGTCCTGATAAATCTACTTTGATTGACCTAATTCTAACAAACGTCCCTCATAAGTTTCTGTCGTTAGGAGTGTTTTGTAACGATTTAAGCGATCACTGTGTAGTTGCTACCTGTAGGAACACTAAAATCCCTAAATGTAAACCGCGTATTATTTATAAAAGAAATTTTAAAATATTTAATGAGCAAGCGTTTCAGTATGATTTGTCTATGGCAAACTGGGAATACTTGAATCTGATACCAGACATTCATTTGGCCTGGGATTATTTTAAAAAAATTTTTATGAAGATTTTAAATAAGCATGCACCTATCAGAAAAATTAGGGTTAAGGGACGGGAAAACCCTTGGTTCTCATCGGAACTATCAGAGTCTATCCACCAGCGTAATGTGACATGGGCAAAAGCTAGAAAAAGCGATTCCCTGACTGACTGGTTAGACTTTAGGAAATTAAGAAATAAATGTACGACACTTATTAAGAAGGCTAAATCAGAATATTATTTATCTGTTACTTCAGAAAATCTCAATAACCCCCAGAAATTTTGGAAAGTAATTAAGTCCTTATCTATAAATAAAACCTCACAGGCTCTTCCAAAATTTATCCTGAAAGACTCTGTTCCAGTTTACGACAGGCATGAGGTCTTAAACAGTTTTAACAAGCACTTCGTAGATGCTGGGTTTCTATTTAATACTGTGGGAGCTACCCCCACGATTCCTGGCATAGAACCCCAAATATATTCTGGTGAGTTTTTTGAGTTTTCTCCTTTTTCTGTCCAGGAAGTGCATAAAGCTCTTAAAGCCTTAGATCAAAAGAAACCCCCAGGCCCTGACTTAATAGAGCCCTATTTTCTGAAAACAGCAGCTGATTATATTGCACAACCTCTTACGATCCTTTTTAATCTTTCAATTCAAAATAATGAAATCCCATTTGTCTGGAAGTCTGCTTGTGTTACGCCAATATTAAAAGGAGGCGACCCGGCCATTTTGACTAACTACAGGCCAATATCAAACTTGTGTGTTTTGGCAAAAGTCCTTGAATCTCTTGTTAGTGAGCAATTAAAAGAGTTCTTGTACTCTAAAGAAATTCTTTCAAAACTACAATCTGGGTTTAGAAAGCAGCATAGTGCTGTCACGGCTGCCACAAAAGTGATAAATGACATACTTGTTGCTCTTGATAAAAAGCAGCACTGTGCTTCTCTTTTTATTGACCTATCAAAAGCTTTTGACACTGTGGATCACGCCATTTTAAAGCAGAGGCTGCTCTTGTTAGGACTGTCTAGACATGTTGTTTCCTGGTTCACTAATTATTTGAGTGACAGGACTCAGTGCACTAAATGTGAAAATCTGTGCTCAGAATTTCTGAATATTCACACTGGGGTGCCACAGGGTTCAATTTTAGGACCTCTGATGTTTATCATGTATATAAATGACTTGGGACAAAATGTGTCAAATGCCAGTATGCATTTTTATGCAGATGACACAGTTATTTATTCCTTTGGCACAAACCTCGAAAAAGCAATACAATCCTTGCAGAAAGCTTTTGACGTGGTTCAGCACACACTTTTGGACCTGAAATTGGTTCTTAATGCTGATAAGACCAAGCTAATGTTGTTTTCAAACATGAAGAATTCTTCTCAAACTGTCCCTGTGGTGTCCACTCTTGAGGGTGATCTCATAGAAGTGGTCCATACGTGTAAATATCTTGGTTTTCTAATTGATGATTCTTTGACCTTTAAACCTCACATAGACAATCTTGTGAAAAAACTCAAATTGCTACATAACTTTGCACTTTTGCTGTAACAAAACAAATTTCCCACCTGTGGGACTAATAAAGGCCATCTTATCTTATCTTAATTAAAATTGGGATTTTTCTTTCGAAACAAATTTTGTTTTTCCTTTGAGACAAAAAAGCATCTTGTGAATGCTACATTCTTATCTGTTTTAGATTATGGTGATCTGCTGTATATGAATGCCTCTGCCCAGTGTCTTCAAAAGATCGATTCAGTATATCATGGTTCTTTACGGTTTATTACAAACTGTAGGGCTCTGACCCATTGTTGTGATCTGTATGTTCGTGTGGGGTGGCCTTCGTTGTCCTCCAGGAGATTTGCTCATTGGTGCATCTTTATTTATAAGGCCCTGCTTGGTCAAATGCCCACTTACATTTGTGATCTGCTCACACGGAAAAGCACTGTTTCCTATAGCTTGCGTTCAAGCGATCTTTTGTTGCTTAATGTTCCATTTGCCAGAACTGAACTGGGAAAGAGGGCTTTTATTTATGCTGCCCCATCCACATGGAACACGATGCAAAAAGATTGGAAGATAGCAGATCTTATTTCATTAAATGCTTTTAAGTCTAGATTGAGAGAGCCAGAGAAAATTGTTGTTTAAAATGTAATTGTTATTTTACAATATGTATGTAACTTTGTAATTTTTAACGTGTTGTCGCCTCTTGGCCAGGACTCCCTTGAAAAAGAGGTTCTTAATCTCAATGGGATTATTTTTCCTGGTTAAATAAAGGTTATAATAAAAAAATATTTGTACATGTTGTAGTGCCATTTTTGGGAGCATTTCAAGTTGATATACATCAATACAACCATTATAGCCCAAATTTTAATAATATGTATGCATTAAGTGCATAGTAATTACATAAATTGCAAAAAAGTGCAATAAACTACAAAAAAATTGAAAATCGTTTTTGTTATTTTAACATATATTTCTAGTTAGAGAAATTTAAGAGGCTTATCCCTCAAAACATTTTAATACAAAAAAGTTGCACAAAATAGTTTCCCACCACAGGAAATTTATTTTAAGTGTCTCCATAGTTTTATTTTTGAAATACACCAATTTTTATATACTGCAGGAAAAACAAAAAGAAATATTATAATGCAAATTTGCAAAAAACAGCATTTGCATCAAAATAAACTATTTCCAGCAGTGCAATATGAGTCCTAAGCATCCCAGAAACGACACAGAAAGTCATAAAGTCAAACATAACTTTTAAAAACACAAGTGTAGGCTCATAAGGCTCTGATGGTAAAAAACTACATTTCCGTAAAATGACGTCACTTCCGGTTTCGGGCAGGTCATGGCGGACATGCGATAGTTCGCGCTGAAGGACGTAGGAAGTGTTACAAACAGCTGATCGGATCGGCAAAGCGTGTTTCTGGAATATTATGTTTTTGTTGCTGCAAGTGCTTTTTATGCAGTTTTTGCAAAGCTATATGTGGAAGGAAACCATGACCTAGGACAAGCTGATGGCATAAGATGTAAGTACAACTCCTCCGATTTCATATGCAAAAAAAATTATTGCGCTAGGTTACGTGGTTGCAGTGCTACCGGGATTTAAAAATAGTTACGCAAAACGGAGCGTGCCCTTCCGACCGGCTTTAAAGGGTTAATTAATTAAATATATAATTAATACATTACATGTATCATTAATTGCATCAAATTTGATATAATTAATAATAATTTATTAAATGTTTAAAATGAAATGAATGGGCATTTAACTAATTCTTTAAACACTTATTGAATTAATTAATTCTAATTTAAATTTTTAATTTTTTTTTTTTTTCCTCAGCTCCCAGCTTTTTCCTTTCCTTTCTGTTTTTTCTTGTGCTTTAAGCTTTTTTTACCCGACACTCTTGGTCATGTTTTATTTATTGTGCAACGAGACATGGACCCACAAATTTTCGTGAAAGTAGTAGTATGTCTTCTACTCTTTTTGGGACTTTTTACCACCACGTTCTGGAGAACCTGTAAGCCAAGCCATTGTTTACAGTAGGGAGCAGCTGCTAGCACTATGCAACAGGAAAGTACTCCCGGAGGAGCGACCCAAGATTCCGAAGGAATTACGACGTCGGAGGAGGGGACGCAGGGCTGGAGTGAAGTACCAGGAAAGAAGGAGACGGTACAAACCAAGCATTCCATCCATTCTCATGGGTAATGTAAGATCTTTACCCAACAAGATGGAAGAGCTAATTTCGCTAACCAGACTGCAGTGGGAGTACAAGCAGAGCAGCCTCCTCCTGTTCACTGAGACATGGCTCACGGACCACACACCGGACTCTGTCATAACTCTGGATGGCTTTCAACTGGTTAGAGCGGACCGGAATGCAATGGAGAGTGGTAAGAGGAGAGGTGGGGGACTAGCAATGTATGTCAGTGAGAGATAGTGTAACCCAGGGCACATCACTGTGAAGGAACAAAGCTGTACCAAAGACGTTGAACTGTTGGCAGTTAGCATCCGGCCATACCACCTGGCCAGGGAATTTTCACACGTTATTGTGCTGACTGTTTACATCCCACCCTCGGCCGACGTTACAGCAGCCTGTGAGTACATTCACTCCACCGTCTCTCAGCTACAGATGGAACATCCGCAGTCCCTCATTATTATTTCTGGGGACTTCAATCATGCCTCACTATCTGTCACTCTCCCTAACTTCTCCCAGTACGTTGACTGCCATACAAGGGACAGCAAAACCCTGGATCTATTGTTTGCCAACACAAAGCAGGCTTACAGCGCATCACCCCTCCCCCCGCTTGGCCACTCAGACCACAACCTGGTCCTTCTCCAGCCCACTTACACTCCTATAGGGCTTTGGAGTTGATGTCACGCCGCGGAGCGCGGCGCCATTTTCGGGGTCTACGAATCAAAAGAGACACTGTGTTGGAACGACGTCGACAAGAATCATGCTTAAAAGCAGCTCCAAAGAAAACGGACGGTATAGAGACCGATTGCGTCCAGAGGCGAAGCGGCGGTACTTGCAGAAAATAGCGTGCATTGGAAATGTGGACCCGTATGAAACACGGCCGTGGAGTAGAAACCCTGAAGACCAACCGCTACTGACATAGCCTCACATATTTTCATACCTTATCTGTGCAGTCAGCGAGTACAAGTCGTCATTCAAACAAAGGTAAGTCAGCTCGAGTACTGCGTGTGAAATACGTTTGATTTTCCCCAAAACATTCAGATTAGTGCAGCATAAATTCATTCAAGAGGGGGAAATTACAGTGAGAACATGTGGAGGCTGTTAGAGGGATAACATAGTGAGTTCAGTGCATTGATGAGACATTGTCCTGAAGGATTTAGTTATTCTTTATGGTTAAAGAAATTGCAATGATTTATTCATATTTATTATAAATAATTTAAATATACATCTTGCTTCTGTGTTTGTATCTTGTGTCACTAAAAATACATTTTATTTTAACTTTATACATTGATTAATGACCTGCAGAATCTCCTTATCATATTAAGTGATTCATAATTGTCACTTTATGCTTTCTCCATCTCTAAAGTGATGACATCCTTGCATTACATACTTTAGGTTCATTTTCTGCAGGCAGGTTTCTGACAGAAAACAGGCAGATTTACCCTATAAAATGCAGCGTTTTATAGATGGACACATAAAGAAATGAAAAATTACATGTATGTGCTAACTTTCTAAACACTGTCACATTTATGATAAAGTAGATAAAACACATTTATGTCGGCCTTGGCTCATAGTTCTTGTCTTTAAATTAACTATGTCTGTGTGTGTTTCAGGTACTGCACTCTCAAAGACTGAATGAACCAGCATTGCAGCCATGGGTCACTGTGAGCATCACAGGGAAGGTTGAAGCTGCCCACTGCACCTGTATGGCCGGAGTCGTGGAGACCTGCAGCCATGTCCCTGCTCTTCTGTTTAATATAGAAGCAACAGTGTGGATCTGTGGCACAAGGACTGTTACAGATGAACCTGCATACTGGGTTTTGCTGGGTAATGTGACCAAGATACAGCCAGAGGTTGGCCATAAGATAGACTTCTCCTCTTCAGCTGCCCAAAAAAAGGCTCTTGATCAAAACATAAACAGACCATCCGTATTGAAAGGTAAAAGGAGCCGTCCTCAAAAAAGAAAAATCCCACCTGCTACTGTGGAGGAGTTGTCACTGCTATAATGCCATAATGTTTTATCTAGGGGTCTAGATTTATGCCTGTAGTGCACTGCCATGTAAATAATTTGCATTTACTGAATATGTACTGACTGAGTACCACTGTTCAAAAATTGAATAAAGAAACAAACTAAACAAACTTTATTATTAAAACCACTTTATAGAAAATCACATCAGTTACAGTGTATAATCCATGTCATTTATAGTTTATAAAAGACAAAATGTTTACATAAAATCATGACAGTGTTTACATGATATCACCCACTACTAACATTATTTAATGTATCTTTTGAAAAAAAAATACCACTATTTATACAGCAAAAGACTTAAGAATATTTAACAGGAGCAAGTTTCATTTTTCCTGGTTTTACTACCACACTGTTCAACAAACGCAGCAAACCTTCATCATCTTATCCAGCAGGGTCACCTCTTCACCCTCACATGGAAGAAGTAATCTGATTGGCATGGTGGTATGTTTGAAGCAGGTCCCTTATGTAGCGCTGGAACCCAGTCACGATGTGTTTCATCCATTTCATAGGCTGGTTTGTTGCAATAATGCCAAATAATTAGAAACTCTATAAATAGAAGGTAGTTCTGCAAAATCACTCAGTAGGATGTTTGTTCTAATTTGCTATGACCTCAAAGCGCATCAAAAATAAAACTAATAGGCTATAAAGAGTGATATGAACATATTTAGAACTTACCGGAATGAAACTGTCTGGAGCACCAACAGATATTTGGAGATGGAAGAGAACTGGATATCAGCTCGTCTCACAGCTGCTATCCAGGCTAGACGCCTTCGTTTGGTAACATCGATACACGAGCTGCCTCATGTTGCTTCCAGGTTGGGAAAGAATGAAAAGACAAACCCTTTTCAAGCTTATTCTCTTGCCGGTCGTGCGATCGAACATTGCAGCCGACCAGACAGCAAATACGAACCATGGCTGTTGTGTGTGCCTTCGCTCCCTTTTCACTTGCGCTAGACCCCCAAAATGGCGGATGGGGCCAAAATCCTTTCCACGCCCACCCCCGTGACATCACGCTCCAAAGCCCTATGGTGAAAAGGAACCCCCCCGCGAAGAAGGTGATAAGGGTGTGGTCTGAGGAATGCACTGAGGCCCTAAGAGACTGTTTTGAATGCACAGACTGGCAGGAACTCTGCAAGCCTCACGGTGAGGACATCGACGCCCTCACCCACTGCATCACGGACTACATTAATTTCTGTGTTGAGAACACTGTGCCTACCAAGAAGATACAGTGTTTCTCAAACAATAAACCGTGGGTCACCCCAGAACTGAAGGCCCTGCTGAACAAGAAGAAGAGTGCTTTCTGGTCGGGAGACAAGGAGGAACTTAAGAAAGTCCAAAAGGATCTTAAATACAAGATCCGAGAAGGCAAGGAGTGCTTCAGGAGGAAGATGGAAAGCCAACTCCAACAGAAAAACGTCAGAGAAGTCTGGAGGAACATGAAAAAAATCTCTGGATACTTCCAGGACAATGGAGGAGCCACAGTGTCTGCTGGCCGGGGGTGGGCTAACGACTTGAATCTGTTTTTTAACAGATTTGACAATGGCCCACTTATCACCTTTCCCACCCCCCAGGTTCCATTGATCAGGAATACAGGGGGGGTGATCAGTGACTTTGTTGGCTGGTGTGAGACCAACGTACTCCAAATCAACGCCGGCAAGACAAAGGAGATGATCATAGACTTCAGGAGGAAGTCACCCCCTACAACACCGGTGAACATCAAAGGGAAAGACATTGAGATAGTGGACTCTTATAAGTACCTGGGTGTTCACCTCAACAATAAACTGGAGTGGACTACAAATACAGACATCCTGTATAAGAAGGGCCAGAGACGACTCCACCTGCTGAGGAGACTGAGGTCCTTCGGAGTCTGCAGGACTCTGTTAAGGACACTCTATGACACTGTGGTAGCATCTGCCCTTTTCTATGCAGTGGCCTGCTGGGGGAGTGGATGCACAGACAGGGACAGGAGCAGGATTGACAAACTGGTGCGGAGGTCTACCTCCGTGCTGGGAGGTCCCCTGGAGTCTGTGGGGGTGGTTGGCGAGAGGAGGATGTTAGTAAAGCTGACATCCATCATGAACAACCCACATCACCCACTGCATGAGTATGTGAGTGGGCTGAGCAGCTGCCTTAGTCAGAGACTGAAACACCCTCGCTGCAGGAAGGAGCGCTTTCGCAGATTGTTCATCCCAACAGCAGTTAGACTCTATAACTCCTCAATCACGATGTCATAAGTCACTGGACACTGTGAACATCCACGGTCACCACTTCATGCATAATGGACCTTCCATGTGTATGGACATGTGCAGGTATATATGTATGCATATGTATACATATGTATATTTAGTGTGTACATGTGTGTGTGTACATGTCTATAAATAGGAATAGTAGTGGTACAATAGCTATATCAAGCGATATAGTTTATGTCTTCCATATTTCCAACCATATCCATAATCACATACTGTGTATGCTACCATTGTGTATAGTGTATTATCTTACTTTTTTTCATTGATTGTACTTATTTGTATTTTTGTATTTCCTTCTGATATCTGTACCTGAGCTGAGGTGACGCAAAAATTTCCCCGTCGTGGGATCAATAAAGTCTTAACTTATCTTATCTTATCTTATCTTAATTGATGGCATATTTATTTAATTCATTTTGTCACTCCTCGCCTTCGATAATTCTTGTGTGGTTACTACAAATTAAACTCTGTGTAAACTGT